>NC_057812.1:249241215-249541215 GCF_018294505.1 Triticum aestivum
CCCGCCGGACCACCGCCGCCGCCGTTTGTCGGAGTCGCCGGTGGTAGTTTTTTTTCATCTCCGGTTTTTCGACAGTTTTGTTCGTTTTTTTGTTTCGATTTTTTAAGTAGATCGGTTTTCCGGTTTATTTAAATAGTGAGCGTTCGCCCGTTCGTTCGTTTTAACGAACGTTCGTCGTTTTTCTTTTCTCGGAATTAAATCCGTGATTTTTCTGATCGCGATTTCTGATCTGATTTTCGTTTTAGTCTAACTTTTCGCTCGTTTATCGGAATCAGGCGATTCAAACGCCTGGAGTTTCGTCTCGAAACCCTCTTTCTGTTTAACCAACTTAAACAAGTTTTTGCTACTGTAAAAATTGCCCTAGATCCAGAATAGTAAATAAAGCCTGTTTCTTTTGCCATTTGTCTTTCGTTGTTTCGTTTGATTTGATTCTTTTTGCCAACTGGAGTTCTTTAGTTGAACCTTCTGGTTAGATCTCTTATTTGAGTTTTACCTGTGCATTAGTTGAGTACTTATTGTATGCTTGTTTGTGGCGATAGAGTACCCGGAGTGCGCCGCTTGCTACTTTGAATCGCTAGGTTTTCCGGATCATCAGCAAGGCAATTAACACTTTGATCATACTTTCCCACTACCCAGTTTTACTGCATTAGATCAATCCACACACATTGCATGATTAGGATCTAATTAAATTGTCGGTTTTGGAAGTAGTTGAGGTAGTACCTATTACCTGTTTATTATCAAACCTTTGGGAGTTACTTCTACGTTTGCTTATTATGCCATGCTATGCTAGTAGACGTGGATTGGGTGAGTGTATCCATGACAGATGTGAGATTGTTAATTAATGGTTTATCTAAGGTGGCAACTTAAACACACATCTGGGTGGATTGAGGCACCTGGGTATTCCAGCGATTGCCTGTTTTTCTTTTGGACCGCCACCCAGGCTCAAAGGGATCATGAGATTATTCATGCTAGAAACTTCCGTGTGCAGCCACAAGCTATTATGGGCTCTAGCATAGTTGATTAAGTTGTGCGAACTCTTACCGTGGAAGACTAGCAGATGTAGGGGAAAGTAGGTGTAACAGTCTACCCGATCGTAAGGTGCTAGCGCTTCTGAAAGACTATGTTTCAGTCATCCGTCTTCTCAAACACCATGTAGTGCGAGAAACCAAACGGAGGCAATCGAGTCTTGTGGGGAAAAGTGCGCAAACCTCTGCAGAGTGTATAAACTAATCATGATTAGCCGTGTCCCCCGTTATGGACATCTTGAGTATCTAGTACCTGGATTATCATGTGAATCTCAACATGTTACTCTAAAATTTAATTTTGTTGGGTTTTGTTTAATGATGATGCTTAATTGGGATTGAGAATGCTGTCAACCATTCTCAATGTTTAACAACTACCATGATAGTTAAATAAAATTTATTCCTTTGCAGTAGGGAAAAATTGGCTTTACGCAAAACTGTAACCATAGAGCTTTTCACCAGCCAAATATGCATATAGAATAGCCTGTTTCATTCCATTACTCTCTATGTGTTACTTTGCCAGCATATTCCATGTGCTGACCCGTTTCGGGCTGCAACATTAATGTTGCATACTTTTCAGACGACGATTAAGGAGTTTTTAGGTCGTGGTTCTATACTCAATGATGCCGTTGGAGTTGATGGACTCACTTATCTTCCAAGCCTTCCGTTGTTGTCGTTATTAGATGGCCTTAAGCCATATTTATTGTAATAAGTTCTCTTTTGAGACACTCGATGTAATAAGTGTGTGATTGCTACTCTGTTATAAATCCTTCAAGTACTGTGTGGTGTCAGCATTACTGATCTAGGGATGACACCTGAGCACAGAGATTGGACCGTTTGAGGTCTGGTCGCTACAAAAACACAACCAAAACAGAGGCTAAATAATTTATTTATTACTAAACAGGAGCTAAAAGCAAGGAAAAAAATAAAATTGGGTTGCCTCCCAACAAGCGCTATCGTTTAATGCCCCTAGCTAGGCATAAAAGCGAAGATAGATCTAGGTTGTGCCGTAGTAATAAGATAGACCGGTGAAACTCATTTCATATTCTCTATGTTTGGCAGCAAGTTTCCTTTGAGGCAAGCAAAGGTAATCAAAAGGGCTGAATTTAATAGGACAGAAGTCCCCAAGATCAATTTTAGGAGGTATAGGTTCCTCTTTCGGCCCTTCATATTGTACAACCAATTCATCATTATAAGCATTCTTTTGACAGAACCTTGTGAGCCTAAACTTAAGAGAGCACCCTAGCTCGTTATTTCGATTAGCCAAATCATCATTAAGTTCAGAGATTCTATCAATTAAAATATTGATTGGCACATTTTTCTAAGGTTTTCATTAAAAGCAACATAATCAAGGGATTGAAAGCGCATAATTTCTTCTTGATCGAAGAGGATAGATTCTATGGGAGGACGACTAGCGTCCACCCTATAGTGCGCAAAGATTTCTTTGGCTTCTTTTGTTATAAATCTAAATTCATGAAAAAAGATAGTAGCGGCACGCTTAACAGAAGATGCTCGATATTAGAAAATTCTAGGAAAATTCTTTGTATAGATGGGTGCATATGCATAAATTGCCTTTCAAGTTCAACGATAAGCATGGCAATAGCGTCCGCAAGACTACTAGTTCTATGAAGAATAGAACTGCCCGTAGAGGGTAAAGCACCGGCACAAGTAAAGAAATCTTGAATAACTCCTTTTCCAATAATATTACCACTACCGATTCGAAATCTTTTTGTATGGTAGGTAGGGGGTTCTTCAGCCAGAGCATCAGAATTTTCTATGACATTTTTATCGCCCATATTGGCGATAACTTCCCCAATTTCCGACATAACGACAAGCAAGCAAACAAGCACGCGAGCAAACAAAAGGCAAGCAGAAAGGAGAGGGAGGAAAGAGAGAGAGAGAGGGCGAATAAAACAGCAAGGCTGAAGTGGGGGAGAGGAAAACGAGAGGCAAATGGCAAATAATGTAATGCGAGAGATAGGGATTGTGATGGGTACTTGGTATGTTGACTTTTTGCGTAGACTCCTCGGCAACGGCGCCAGAAATGGCTCGTTGTCGGGAGTCAAATCTTGACTTGCACAAACATCCCTGGCAACGGCGCCAGAAATCCTTCTTGCTACGTCTTGAGATTGCGTTGGTTTTACCCGAAGAGGAAGGGATGATGCAGCAGAGTAGCGTAAGTATTTCCCTCAGTTTTTGAGAACCAAGGTATCAATCCAGTAGGAGGCCATGCTCAAGTCCCTCATACCTGCACAAAATGATAGCTACTCACAACCAACGCGATTAGGGGTTGTCAATCCCTTCATGGTCACTTACGAGAGTGAGATCTGATAGATATAATATTTTTGGTATAAAGATGCAAAGTAAAAAGTAAAGGCAAAGTAAAAAGCAAAGCAAGATTAAAGTGATGGAGATTGATATGATGAGAATAGACCCGGGGCCATAGGTTTCACTAGTGGCTTCTCTCAAGAGCATAAGTATTCTACGGTGGGTGAACAAATTACTGTTGAGAAATTGACAGAATTGAGCATAGTTATGAGAATATCTAGGCATGATCATGTATATAGGCATCACGTCTGTGACAAGTAGACCGAAACAATTCTGCATCTACTACCATTACTCCACTCATCGACCGCTATCCAGCATGCATCTAGAGTATTAAGTTAAAAACAGAGTAACGCCTTAAGCAAGATGACATGATGTAGAGAGATAAATTCATGCAATATGAAATAAACCCCATCTTGTTATCCTCGATGGCAACGATGCAATACGTGCCTTGCTGCCCCTTCTGTCACTGGGAAAGGACACCGCAAGATCGAACCCAAAGCTAAGCACTTCTCCCATGGCAAGAACTACCAATCTAGTTGGCCAAACCAAACGGATAATTCGAAGAGACTTGCAAAAATAACCAATCATACATAAAAGAATTCAGAGAAGATTCAAATATTATTCATAGATAGACTTGATCATAAACCCACAATTCATCGGTCTCAACAAACACACCGCAAAAAGAAGATTACATCGAATAGATCTCCACAAGAGAGGGGGAGAACTTTGTATTGAGATCCAAAAAGAGAGAAGAAGCCATCTAGCTACTAACTATGGACCCGAAGATCTGAGGTAAACTACTCACACTTCATCGGAGAGGCTATGATGATGTAGAAGCCCTCCGTGATGACGGCCCTCTCCGGCGGAGCTCCAGAACAGGCCCCAAGATGGGATCTCGTGGATACAGAAAGTTGCGGCGGTGGAATTAGGTTTTTGGCTTCGTATCTGTTTGTTTGGGGGTACGTAGGTATATATAGGAGGAAGGAGTACATCGGTGGAGCATCGAGGGGCCCATGAGGCAGGGGGCGCGCCCTAGGGGGGGGGGGCGCCCCCACCCTCGTGACCGCCTCTCTGATGCCTTGGCGTAGGGTCCAAGTCTCCTGGATCATGTTCGGTGAGAAAATCACATTTCCGAAGGTTTTATTCCGTTTGGACTCCGTTTGATATTCCGTTTCTTTGAAATACTGAAATAGGCAAAAAACAGCAATTCTGGGCTGGGCCTCCGGTTAATAGGTTAGTCCCAAAAATAATATAGAAGTGGAAAATAAAGCCCAATATAGCCCAAAACAGTAGATAATATAGCATGGAGCAATAAAAAAATATAGATATGTTGGAGACGTATCACTCTCTTTTATAGATGACCATCATGCTACACCCATCTAGGATACGGCACAACGGAGACACAGGCGCAGACGTGTAGCAGGGACCCATTCCAAGGATTCTTTTTAGATTAAGACCCTGCATAAACCTTTCTTACTGTCTCTTGTTGATACACATCCTTCGGATTCTCAGTACTATTGAGAAGGATGCTGGCGTCTTGGCATGTGGCCACGTCAGAATAATGCACGTACCTGGACACCAGGGGCTTCTTATAAAGGGCACTGTTTAGGCCCAGTTTATACCATAAAGACCGAATACCTTAGGGAGTGTTCGGCGTCGCGAGTTTGGCCTTATATGCATCAGCTCCGAATCATGTCTTTGGTCAAATGTTGGGTTTTCTCGACTCCTGTGTTTTGCTACCATACGTTCCGCTCTATCGGCTAAGGCGGCACCAGGAGAACTACTGCGATTGTGCTGCGGTTCATCCGGACAAGCACCTCAGTAGAGAAAGTCGAAAATTGACTGTCATGATATAGCGTGAGACTGGTCAACCACTCGATGACCTATCGGAATGTTAGAATTCCTCCGCCTTAACGAAGGGCCATTTCCCGGCCAGGCATGTACGCACCCCGAATTCGGGAGAGTGCAGAGCCACCAGGGGCTATATAGTAGCCCCACCGTCAAACTCCTATGGCTAAGTGAAAGTGTTAAAGCATTATAGTCCGGTTGCCTCGTTCGCTGCGCTATCACCTCCTTAATAGGACCAAGACGTTGGGTTAAGTGTGAACACGCGTCTTCTGCGAACACCTCCGCATTATATGCGTGGGGGTTGAAGCCGACGACTGCAATCTTTCAGGTTATATACATATATACATAAACGGCCGCACAAGAGGCATCATATTACTTCCAGGCAAAAGTATAAATACAACCTTAATAAATTTCATAAAAACATTGTGTTTACAATGGGAATACATGTCACTCAAGCATAATATTCTTCGAGCACTGGGCCTCTATCAAAAGAGCACCCTCGAGAACTTCTTCGAAATAGTACTCGGCAGCCACTCGGCCTATGGCTGAACCCTGCGCCGCAACAGTGGTAGCATCCATCTCCGCCCAGTATGCTTTGACACGGGCAAGGGCCATCCGCGAGCCTTCTATACACGCCGACCTGTTCATCACATTGATGCGCGACACCGCACCAAGGAACTGCTGCACTAAGCTGAAATAGCTGTTCGGCTTCGGTTTTTCCGGCCACAGATGATCTATGATGGACCTCATGGCGAGTTCGGACAACCTATTGAGTTCGGCCCATTCGGCTAGCTGATCAGTCAATGGAAGTGGATGCTCTGGAACGTTAAACTGCGACCAGAACAGCTTGTCCACTTCACGATCTGTTTGATCCCGGAAGTATTCGGCCGCATCGACAGCGCTCGCCGCCAAGTCCATATATGCGTCTGTCGAACTCCACAGCCGATCCAGAGGGGCATACCGCGGATCTCCGAACTTCCTCCGCAGCATAAAGGGCTTCCCAGCCGCAATATCCCCGGCTTCACGCAGCTCCTCCTTCTTCGCCCTCATAGCAGAGCGGGTGTCTTTGGTCGCCATCGTGACCTTTTCAAGGTCCGTCGCCTTCACTCGATTTTCTTCTTCAAGGAACTGGCACCGGTCAGCAATGTCTTTTAACTTTACAGCCATCTTGGCTATCTTCTCCTTGCTCTCGCAATGCGTGGCCTTCTCGGCTCTTAACTTTTCGGCTGCCTTCAAAGCAGCCACATTACTACTCCTTGCTTATTCTTTGGCTCGGGCAAGTTCCGTCCGAAGGGTCTCCACGGTGGCAGCTCCATCTGCAGTCACAACATATTAAAGATACTGGCACCACGCTGCTCTTACTATGTGACATTCACCAGAAAACATTACTTACCCTGTGCCGCTTAAGTTCGGCAAACTCATTAGTCCGGCTAGCCACCGGAGCTTCCACCACCTGCACATAAAGGCGTTTTGGTTATTACCTGGGACTACGATCCTCTGTTCGTCGCCGTTCTCGATGATAACCATAGTCTCAGGGGCTACTATCTACACAGGGCACACCTAAAAATGTGCGGTACTATCAAAAAGTATATCATTTCACGTACCTCAAAGCCCGCCAGTAGACTCATAAAGGCTTCATGCAATCTGCATTCGGCGGACGAAATTCTTTCCATCACCGTACCCATCAACGTACGGTGTTCTTCTGAGATGGCCGCTCGCTCCAACAGCTCCCTCAGTACGTCCGACCGTATACCAGACGGTGCCGGACTCTTTTGTTTGCTCTCTTCAAGAGCCGGACGCTGGGGACTTTGGGTGACTATAGGATTATCTTCTGGCCTCATCGGATCTGGAGAGGCCCTCCGTGATGACACTTCAAGGTCGCCCGCTTCTTGAGCGGGGGAGTCCGGGGGAGGCGTTTCGCTCTCCATCATTTCCGGAAGAAGATCCCCCGAAGACGAGCTCTGCTGAGAAGGGCTAATATCCGAACTGCAAGATAAATGCTTCGGTTATTTTCCTCAGAGGTAAGGTAGTATATCTTCACTATTAAAGTACTTTTTGATTACTTACAGCTCATTAGAGGGCAGATCCCCGCGCGGACTTTGTGCGGCAAGAGCACCCTCCAAGGCAGGACCCTCTGGCGGAGACTTCTTCTCCCGTTTGGAAACCTTGGTGTCCGGATCTTCAGAGGTAGTCCTCTTCCTTCCCCGGTGTGAGAGAATGTCAGATTCCTCCCCTTGGTTATCCTCCCTCACGGAGGCGCCCGTTCCCTCGGTCGGAATAGGTAGCGGTGGAGGCCCACTTTTGCCCTCTTTATTCCCCCCTTTATCTTCCTTTGAGGTCTCCGAGCAAGGTGCTAGCTCGAGCATCTTTTCCAGTACCGGATTTTCCAAACCCTCAGGAAGGGGGGCCGAACACCGAATCATCTTCGCCTTTGTTAGCCAGTCCTGGTCAAAGAGCAATTTCTCAGAATGACGTCATGATAAATGAAAGACGGTGTGTTCGGCTAGAGGATTACTTACTTGGTCAGCGGTACGGTTGCTGCTCAGGCCCACGTCCTCGGTAGTGTCCGGACACTCCATTTGGGGTCCAAAGAATGATTTATACATCTCGTCGTGCGTCAGGCCGAGGAAATTCTAAATAGTGCGCGGTCCTTCTGGGTTGAACTCCCACATGCGGAGGGGCCGACGTTTGCATGGCTGGATTCGTCGAACCAGCATGACTTGCACCACCATAACCAGACTGAAATCTCCTTCGAAGAGATCTTGAATGCGGCTCTGCAGTACAGGCACATCCTTGGCTGGACCCCAGCTCAGCCCTCTACTAATCCATGACATCAGTTGTGGTGGAGGGCCCGAGCGGAAAGCAGGGGCAGCCACCCACTTGGCACTTCTAGGGGCTGTGATGTAAAACCACTCCCGTTGCCATAATCCGGACACCTCTGGAATGGAACCCTTTGGCCATGAAGCTCCAGCGATCTTGCTTATTAATGCGCCTCCGCATGCTACATGCTGCCCCTCGACCATCTTCGGCTTCACGTCAAAGGTCTTGAGCCATAGGCCGAAGTGAGGGGTAATGCGGAGGAAGGCCTCACATACGACAATAAATGTCGAGATGTGGAGAAAGGAGTCCGGGGCTAGATCGTGGAAATCTAGCCCGTAATAGAACATCAAACCCCTAATGAAGGGATCCAGAGTGAGGCCTAGACCTCGGAGGAAGTGGGAGATGAACACAACGTTCTCGTTGGGTTCAGGAGTAGGGACGACCTGCCCTCGGGCAGGCAGCCGATGCGAAACCTCGACGGTCAGGTATGTGGCCTCCCTCAACTTCTTGATATCCTCTTCCGTAATGGAGGAGGGCATCCACGGGCCTTGAAGGCTAGATCCGGACATGATTGAAGGTCCGAAGCACCTGACCTGGGCTTTGGGTGTTAGAACTCAAGGCGGGGGAAGGATTCGATTGAGCACAAGAGGGAAAAAGTAAAAGCCTTGTCCCTTTATAAAGAGGGTGAATATCAAGCATCCTCTCCGTAGCCGTTTAGGACTTGCCTATAATCTGGGAGTCCTAGACACGGTTGGGTTACCCACGACCGTATTGATGAGAATCCCATAATTAGGGGAACACGATCTCTGCTTTGACAAGACGTGTCAAGAAACCGCCTCGCGTTATGTGTGGAGCTGGTTGAAGAAAAACGGTTCGAATAATCACCGAGCCATGTCATGATGTCATGTTGCCAAAACGTGTCAGCAGATTAATATTTGTGGAAATATTATTCTCTCTATGGTGGTATGTGGAACTTATTTTGCAGGGTCAGACACTATCCTTGTATTCAAATTCTTCTGTGATGTGTTCGGAGGACGAACCCGCCTTGCAATGCCGAAGACAACACTGCGCGCCGGACTCATCGTCATTGAAGCCTGGTTCAGGGGCTACTGAGGGAGTCCTGGATTAGGGGGTCTCCGGATAGCCGGACTATATCCTTTGACCGGACTGTTGGACTATGAAGATACAAGATTGAAGACTTTGTCTCGTGTCCGGATGGGACTCTACTTGGCGTGGAAGGCAAGCTAGGCAATACAGATATGTATATCTACTCCTTTGTAACCGACCTTGTGTAACCCTAGCCCTTCCGGTGTCTATATAAACCGGAGGATTTTAGTCCGTAGGACAATATACAATCATACCATAGGCTAGCTTCTAGGGTTTAGCCTCTTCGATCTCGTGGTAGATCAACTCTTGTAATACCCATATCATCAAGAATAAATCAAGCAGGACGTAGGGTTTTACCTCCATCAAGAGGCCCAAACCTGGGTAAAACATTGTGTCCCCTGCCTCCTGTTACCATCCGCCTTAGACGCACAGTTCGGGACCCCCTACCCGAGATCCGCCGGTTTTGACACCGACAACACGACCACGCTATCTTCCCTCAATCCCTCTGCTGACTGCTGCCCAGAATTGGCAATGGGGTTGTTGTCTGTTGATACAAATTTCAAAGATTAAACATTTTTTATCTGCAATCTTCTTATGGAGTTGTTTGCCACTGCTGTCAAACATTCAAGTTCACTTGAATTGTATTTGAATGTGAATGTTGTTGTTGCTACTGTTAATGTCAATTTCATTTCATTTTGTAGAAATAAAAGATGAAGAGATATTTTTCATCCGTGGCCGCAACAGAAGTGTCTACACTGGGAGTTTTAGCAGGGAATGAAGGGGCTGAGAGGACTGAAGCAACTCCAGAAAATGAAACAGCTGCAGAAATGGGACCACCTCCTTCAATCTCAACTCAAGAAAGCAACATTTTTGTTATTCCTGATTCTACTCGTGGTCAACTAAGGGAGGCGATATTGAACCCGATCCTGGTCATAGGAAACCTATTGAAAGCTTAGATCCGGATATTAGAGATGTTGCTAGAAGGATGTATCTAAATATGGGTCCATGCCAACCAAGTGGTAATAAATTTAAAAAAGAAACTAGAGGAAATTCTTTGAAAAATAGATCCTTTCAAGCTAAATGGTTCAAGAAGCATTCTGATTGGTTGGAATATCGTGTTGCTAAGGAGGCAACCTTTTGTTTCTATTGCTTTCTTTTTAAGCAAGCTAGAGCAGAAAACTATGGTGTTGAGGCATTCACAACAGTAGGTTCTAAAAATTGGAAGGATGGACTTAGTATTATTGATACACATGTTGGTAAGCATGATAGTGCTCACAACAGAGATTACGATGAGCCACTTGGTGGCATTTCGGAATTTTGGCTTTGGCACCGATCCAACAGAGATTATGTTGGGAATCGTTGCATGGAAGACAAAAAAATTCTACACACACGCAATGATCTATCCATGGAGATGCATAGCAATGAGGGGAGAGTGTGTCTACATACCCTCGTAGACCGTAAGCAGGGGCGGATCTGGGCCCCAGGCTCCCAGGGCCCAGGCCTGGGGCGTGGCAATTTTTTTAATTATTACCTATGCATGTTTTTGAATGGGCCGAGGGCTTGGCCCAATACACATCCATCCATCCAGGGCCCAGGCCAGGCTGTCCTCCATCACTCGCTGCCTCGCACCAGGACTGGCTCGCACAGGCGCATCAGGCCACTACTCGCCCCTTCTCCCTTCGTTCCCTAGACCTAGATCGATGCAGGCAGCAGCCGCCGCTGCCCGCCGGTGACTTCCCTCCGGTCCGTGCTCCCCTGCTCGCCTACTCCGCCACTCCCCACCTGCTCACCTGCTCTGGCTCCACGGTCCGCACCTGCTCCACCACCTGCCCGCGCCCTCTGCCGCTCGCCTAGCCTGGGCTGGTCGCCTGGTCCCCTGCTGCTCTGGCCTCGCAGTCTCAACCGCTCCTGGCTCCACGCGGCCATGCTATCTTCCCTCAAACCCTCTGCTGACTGCTGCCCAGAATTGGTAATGGGGTTGTTGTCTGTTGATACAAATTTCAAAGATTAAACATTTTTAATCTGCAATCTGCTTATGGAGTTGTTTGGTGCTTCTCTCAAACATTCAAGTTCACTTGAATTGTATTTGAATGTGAATGTTGTTGTTGCTACTATTAGTGTCAATTTCATTTCATTTTGTAGAAATAAAAGATGAAGAGATATTTTTCATCTGTGGCCGCAACAGAAGTGTCTACACCGGAGTTTTAGCAGGGAATGAAGGGGCTGAGAGGACTGAAGCAACTCCAGACAATGAAACAGCTGCAGAAATTGGACCACCGCCTTCAATCTCAACTTGAGAAAGCAACATTTTTCTTATTCCTGATTTTGCTCGTGGTCAACTAAGGGAAGGCGATATTGAACCTGATCCTGGTCGTAGGAAACCTATTGAAAGCTTAGATCCGTATATTAGAGATGTTGCTAGAAGGATGTATATAAATATGGGTCCATGCCAACCAAGTGGTCATAAATTTAAAAAGGAAACTAGAGGAAATTCTTTGAAAAAGAGATCCTTTCAACTAAATAGTTCAAGAAGGATTCGATTGGTTGCAATATAGTGTTGCTAAGGAGGCATCCTTTTCTATTGCTTTCTTTTTGAGCAACCTAGAGCAGAAAACTATGGTGTTGAGGCATTCACAACAATAGGTTTTAAAAATTGGAAGGATGGGCTTAGTATTATTGATACACATGTTGGTAAACATGATAGTGCTCACAATAAAGCTAGGCAACAATATGCGGCTTTCAAAAATCAAAGGCAATCTATTGTAAATGTGATGGATCGTGGCACCATAAAGACCCAAGAAGAATATAGAGCTCGTCTTATCATTATTTTGGGTGTTATAAGATTTCTTCTATTACAAGCTCTTGCTTTTCGTGGCCATGACGAGAGCTCCAGCTCGAAGAATAGGTTTTTTTTGGAGATGATGAGTTGGTACAAGGAGAAGGATCTGAATGCTAAGACTTTGCTTGATAGTGCGGGCGGGAACCATTTGATGACTTCACATGGGATACAATTGCAGCTGTGTCAAGCTTGTGCTGAAGAGACCACCAAAGCAATTATTGATGATATTGGAGATAGAAATTTTTCTTTACCTGTTGATGAGTCTAGAGATGCATCAATAAAGGAGCAAATGGCTATGGTTTTAAGGTTTGTAACTTTGCATCTTTTATGTTAGTTATTGTTTTGTTCTTTACTAATAGTAGCAGTAGTAGTGTAGTACCTAATTGTTGATTACTCGTGCTTCTTTGTGTTAGGTAGGTATGTCGATAAACATGGGTATGCGATTGAGAGGTTCATTGGGATTAAGCATGTTGGTGACACAAGAGCGGCTTCTCTAAAAGCAGCTTTGGATGGTATGTTTCTTAAACATGGCTTGTCTATGTCTAAATTGAGAGGGCAAGGGTACAATGGAGCTTCTAACATGAGAGGACAATTTCGTGGGTTGCAAAGGTTGATACTAGATGAAAATCCTTATGCATTATATATTCATTGCTTTGCCCATCAGTTGCAGTTAGTGGTTGTTGCTGTTGCCAAGTGTTGTTCCTCTGTATTGGATTTCTTTAACCACGTAACTTTGATTGTCAACATTGTCAATGCTTCTTGTAGGAGACATGATGAACTAGCCCAAGAATAACATGATAATATTGTGAGTCAATTGGAGTCCGGGGAAATTTTTTCAGGAAGAGGGAAAGACCAAGCAACCAACCTTGTAAGACCTAGCTAGGGATACACGGTGGGGCTCACATCATAAAACTTTGTGTCGGTTTATTGAGATGTGGACATTTGTTTTGCATGTATTAGAGAACATTCGTGATGATGCAGAAAATTTAACACAAAGAACCACAACAGCTGGCTTGATATCTCAGATGGAAACTTTTGAATTTGTTTTCATATTGCATGTTATGATCAAACTATTGGGCAAGACTAATGAGTTGTCACAATGTTTGCAAAGGAAAGATCAAAACATTGTTCTAGCAGTGAGTTTGATTGGGATCACATTGCGAAAACTTCAAAATATAAGAGAAAATGGTTGGCAGCAGCTCTTGAAGGACACAACTGACTTTTGTGTTAAGCATAACATTATATTGCCTAACATGGATGATACAGTATGTGCTCGGGGTCATTCAAGGGGGCGTGGTGGTCAAATGGTAACTTTCTATCAACGCTTCAGATATGAAATATTTAATGTTTTGCTTGACCAAATAATTACTGAGTTAAATAACCGCTTTGCTGAAAGATCTACTCAATTGTTGAGATGCATTGCTTGTCTTGATCCAAGGAACTCATTTGCTAATTTTGATGAAGACAAACTTGTTCAACTTGCTGAGATGTATGCTGATGACTTCTCCATATATGAGATTTCTTTCGTCCTTAAAAACCAACTTGAAAACTTCATTGCTGATGTGAGAGCTGATTCAAGTTTTGTTAGTTGTAATGACCTTGGTAGTCTTGCTGTGAAGATGGTTCAGACTAATATACACATGGTCTTTCCTTTGGTATATCATCTTATTGAGTTGGCATTGATTTTGCCTATTGCAACCACATCAGTGGAAAGAGCTTTCTCAGCTATGAGTATTATCAAGACTGAGTTGAGGAATAAGATGTGTGATGATTGGTTGAATTTTTCCGTGGTGTGCAATATTGAGTGAGAAATTTTTGCAAAGGTTGATGATGATGCTATTATATATCGCTTTCAATCCTATAGATCTTGCAAAGGAACTTTACCTCGTCGTAGTAGTAAGTTTTCAACTCTGTACAATGTTAATTGTTTCACTTGATGTTTATGTCTTTTCTTATGAAATTTTGCTTTTCATTTCTTCAAGGTGTTGGCTCTTCTTCCACCGTTGATCAAGTTATGGAAGACACTGGTGAAGAAAGCCATTGATTTGGTACTCTTTTTACTGCACGTACTGTTCATAGTTTTTGTCATCTTTTTTTATCTATTTTGTTGTATCTCTAAGAATTGAGTTTAAATTCTAAATTTTTGATGCAATTGAGCCATATTTGAGGTAGCTATAGTTTGATGGTCGTTAAGTTTTTCTCTCGCGACAAAAAAATTTTGGGCCCGGGGCTTGCTCCAATCCTGGCTCCGCTACTGACCGTAAGCGGAAGTGTTTTAACAATGCGGTTGATGTAGTCGAACTTCTTCTAGCTTCGACCGATCAAGCACCAAGCGTACGACACCTCCGAGTTCTGCACAAGTTCAGCTCAGTGACGTCCCTCGCCTTCTTGATCCAGCAAGACGTCGAGGTAGTAGATGAGTTTCGTCGGCACGACGGCATGGTGACGGTGATGGTGAAGTGATCCTTGCAGGGCTTCGCCTAAGCACTGCAAAAATATAACCGAGGGTGTAAATGGTGGAGGGGGGCGCCACGCACGACTAGGCAATTGTCTTGTCTGTGCTAGCCCCCCCCCCACATATATATATAGGTGGGAGGGAGAGGGGAGAGGCCAGGAGGCGCCCCAAGTAGGACCAAATCCTACTTGGGTTCCTCTTAGGCCAGCGCTGATGAAGCTATGTACCTAGGGTAGGGTCATGGATCTGTCCAACATACCCTCCCCAAGGACATCTCTACAAAGAATCAGAAGCAGTCAAAGAGAAACCATCATCCACTCGACCGTGAAGATGTACTCACTCGACCACCTTGAAGACACTCGACCACCTTGAAGACACTCGACCACCAGAAGATGAGAAACCCTCCACTCTGTAATGGTCAGGACTTAAACCATAGCTTTATGGGCATTTACTACACTTTACTACAAACGTTACCAGTAACGCTCCTCCTTTATGAACATTGAACCCTGTGTAACGGAGGGGAGCAGGGGTCATGGCGCACTCTATATAAGCCACCCCCTCCTCTAAGACAGGGGTTTGCACTTTCTGTAATTCACACACATATATTCAGTCGACCGCCTCTGGGCTCCGAGACGTAGGGTTGTTACTTCCTCCGAGAAGGGCCTGAACTCGTAAACTCGTGTGTACAACTCCTCCATAGCTAGGATCTTGCCTCTACATTCCTACCCCCTACTCTACTGTCAGTCTTAGAACTACGACAGTTGGCGCCCACCTTGGGGCAGGTGTCTTAGCGACTTGTTGGAGAAGTTGTAATTTTTCCGATCCCCTTCATCATGGTTTCAGGCGGAGGTTTGGCTGAGGGCCGCGAGATCCGTCCCGGCGCGCTCGTGCTTGTCGCCAACGACTCCGCTTGGCTTCAAGAGGCTCCACTCGACGTCGACGCGCTCCCCGCTCGCGGGGCGACGCACTTTCGCGCGTGCGTCCATGGCGTCCTCCTGCGGCAACCGTCGACCCAGTATCAGTCGACTCCGTCAGTTTTCCCCCTCCCTGCGGCTCGCCGGAGCAAACCCTCCGGTCGGTCGAGGCTTCAGTGGTGGGTGAGGCATGCGGTGGCCCGCTAGTCGGCCACCCACAAGTCACGGCGATCGAGCCCAACGAAACTCTCTACAGCCTGTTCGATCTGTCGACTGGCTCCGTAGAGACCGCATCCGAGTGCGATAGCAGTGACCCAGCGGCTGAAGTTGTGATGGTCAATGGACAACGCAGCCCTCCTGGCTTCAACTGTGAAGATGGAGGCGATGGGAACGGTGATCCGTCGCGCGTTCACGAGGAGTACCGCCCCGAACCCCTCTCCTCGCAGCAGAGGGAGGAACTTCGCCGCCGGAACATGGATGCACTGCATACTCCTATAGTTGGAGAAACCCCTGAGGCCCAGACCTTGGAGCAGGCGCGCTTGGCCAACCTGGCTGAGCACACTCGACTAGAGAACCTCCAACGCACACTCGACGATCGCGCTCGGCAGCATGCTCCCGAATCCAGTCGACGCCAGTTTTTTCCTCCTCCGACTCAGGTATACCGAACCCCGATCCAGAATCTGGCTGCTGCTGCCTGGATAGCGGAGTCGATCCAACCCTCCCAGTCAAAAGCTGGTCGAGGTCTGGTGCAGATCCGAGCCTTGCTCCGGGCGGCAGGAGAACAGAATACGGTTGTATCTCAGTCGCGGGATAGGATCCACAATAGATCTGTGATGGCAGACATAGTTCAGTCGGCCCATAGCCCAAGATCGCCTCCGAGGCGTGAGGGACGTGGGGATCGACGAGATCAGTACAGAAACCGAGAGCAGTATGATCGCCAAGTCGATCGTGATGATCACCGTCGAGTGCCCACACCTCCCCCAAGGAGCGGGTCGTACGTGCCTCGGCAGCATGAGACAGAAGCCCTCACAGTGTTGGGCGAGGTATTCCAATCGACCCCAGAGAGCCAGGCTTTGATGCGAGATCTATTCTCGTGCAGGGCTTGGTTGACAGAAATAGAGCTCACCGAGAGGGCCATGATGGAGATCCACAAACCAGCAACAGGGTGCATGTCTCTGGTCCAGAGTGCTTCAGCAGAGCTATCAGAGCTGCGGTGATTCCCCCCAACTTCAGGTTGGCGTCTGGAGTTAGTAAGTTCACCGGAGAGTCCAAGCCTGACACTTGGCTTGAAGACTACCGAGTGGCTGTCCAGATTGGTGGTGGCAATGATGAAGTGGCCATGAAACACCTTCCTCTGATGTTGGAGGGCTCAGCTAGAGCATGGCTAAATCAGTTAGCGCCTGGCAGCATCTATACTTGGGAAGATCTCGCCCGAGTGTTTTACAGAACATTCAAGGGCACTTGCAAACGGTCGACAGGTTGGACAGAGTTACAGTGTTGTGTTCAGAAGCCGAATGAAACTTTGAGGGATTATATCCAGAGATGGATCACCCTACACCACACGGTAGAAGACGTGTCGGATCATCAGGCAATTTGTGCCTTTAAGGAAGGCGTCAGGTACCGAGAGTTGAATATGAAGTTCGGCCGGACAGGAAATATGACTCTGGCTCGGATGATGGAAATTGCCACCAAGTATGCCAATGGTGAAGAAGAAGAGCGACTCCGGAGCGGCAAGCACAAAGCAGTCGCCCAAGAAGCTGGAGGAGGAAACTCCGGTCGGAAACAGAAGCGCAAGGCCGATCCAGCTACTCCGGGTGAAGCCTTGGCTGTGGTGCAAGGAAAGTTCAAGGGGAAGCCGAAAGGGTCGTGGAACCCCAAGAAAGTAAAAGATCAAGATGGGAATGACGTGTTGGATCTGCCGTGCCATATCCACACCAAAAAGATGAAGAAGGTAATTACATTTACCCGAAGCACACTGTCGGCATTCTGGGAACGGGGGTCCCCAGACTTGCCTGCCTGCAGCCTGCGGCGTGGCTCAAAGGGGGGCCCAGCATGGCCCATCTTCATCAAAACAGACCCAAGACCCTCGCGAGGGGCCAAGCCTCGCGGGGTGGATGACACGGAGCTTCCTTAGGAACGGCCTCACCAGGCTGGCTCGCGAGGAGGCAGAGAGATCAAGGTGGGGTACCTCACGAGGTGCCCGTGACACAAGCCATGACGACCAAGGGCGCCAGGCGGGCGCCAGCCCGCTCAGTGTCCTCCTTTCCCCTTTGGTGCAAAGGGGGCAAGCGCAACCGCGGAGTAGCGAGGCATCAGGCAAAGGTTGCCGTTTCCGTGCAACAAGACCAAGACCAGGAGGACCGCAAGACGGAGGTCATCGTGGAGCCCAAGACGGCGTCACCACCAGAGCTTTGTGCAGGCGAGGACCAACTTTAGTCAGGATAAGTGTACTAGATGTTCCCCTTCAAAATGGCCAATTGTTGGTGCCCTTCCCGCTCAATATTTGGGAAGAGGCCCAGGGCCATTGCCTATAAATAGGACCAGCCACCCACAAGGATGGAGGTTCAGGTTCGAGGTAAAAAGGAAGGTTAGAGATAGAGATCGAGGATCAAGGATCGGATCGAAATCAGAGAGAGAGAGAAGGGTGACTGAACTCCTCCTAGCAGTTCGTCCCCCCCCCCCCCAGCAAAAAGCAGACCCTCGCGAGGCTGTTCTTCCTTGTATTGTTCATCACCATCAGCCCAAGAGGCAATCCACCACACCATACACTGGAGTAGGGTATTACACCACAACGGTGGCCCGAACCAGTATAAACCCTGCGTCTCTTGTGTTGTTCTTTCCATAGCTCAGATCTTAGCGAGGCGAAGGGGTGCAGGTAGGTAGGAGGCGAAATCTCCACGCGCACCCCAGTGTTCGAACCTCAAGGGTCTGCCGGAACCCGAAATCCGACATTTGGCGCGCCAGGTAGGGGTGCGCCGGAATTCGTCTTCCACCACCCCGTTCTCCTCCGACCATCGCGCCCATGTCTGACGCTCGTCGGGCCCGCGCCAAGCGCCGGGCCGCTCTCGCTTCCCGCGTCACCCAGACGGCTCTTGTCGGCGAGCGTCCTCGCCGTTCCCCGTCACCTGCCGTCAACGCCGCCACCGGCCCGGCGGGGGACGAGCAGCAAGCATCGTCTCAGCATCCGCCAGTGCGACAAGACGGCCGCACCGCTACTCCCTCGCTCATCCCAGCTGGTTCTTCGTCCCGCGCGCTCTGCGCACCCATGGAGGCTCGAGCTGCGCTCATCGCGGCAAACGAGCTCCTATGCTACCGTCCCGTCGACGACGTCTACGAAGAATGGCTTGACCGCGTTGCCGAGCTCGTCCGCGCCGCAGGGGGCTCTCCTGCGCCGTCCGTTCCGCTACACCGCACCCCGCCCCGCGCCGGCGACGAGGCTCCGGCGGCGCCCCGGCCGCCTCCTCCTCAAGAAGGCGCCATGGCTCCAAGGCGCGTGGCCCCTGGGTGGAACCCACTCCGTCAGGTGCCAGCGCGGCAAGAGCAGAGCTGCCAAGAAGTCCCTCGCCCACAAGAAGCTGCCCGAGTGCTCCCTGCTCCAGCACAACATGACCATGCTCCTGCTCCCGCACGCCAAGACCCCGCGCTGCTCCCAGCTGCAGCGCGTGGGGACATGCAAGACCAAGGTCTCCGTCACCCAAGGCCTCCCGTGGCCACAACAGGTTGCCGTGCCTTCACCACCGAGCTATGCAGCATCGCGTGGCCCGGCAAGTTCAAGCCAGACCTGCCTCCTCGTTACGACGACACGGCCAACCCTGCGGAGTTCCTCCAGCTCTATGAGCTGGGCATCAAAGCTGCCAACGGAGACGAGAAGGTCATGGCGAACTGGTTTCCCATGGCGCTCAAGGATGGGGCCCACACCTGTCTCCTGAACCTGGCCCTAGACACGATCTCCTCCTAGGACGAGATGCACACCCGCTTCATTGCCAACTTCCAAGGTACTCGCGACCGGCCACCCACCGTGAGCGACATGCGCCGCATCAAGCAACAACCCGGGGAGACCCTGCAGAAGTACATCCAGCGCTTCAACAACGCACGCCTCAAGATTCCCAAGGTGACTGAGGAGGCCATCATCTCAGCCTCCTCCGACGGCGTGCGCGATGTCAAGATGAAGGAGCTGGCGATGCATGAAGACCTGTGCACTTCCTTGGAGCTGTTCAACTTGGCAACCAAGTGCGCCAGGGCCAAGGAAGGGCGTCTCTCCCTCCTCGAGCTGCCTGCCGCAGACCCAGAAGAGAAGAAGCCCAAGGCCAAGGATGTGAAGCGCAAGGGGGCTGCCGTGCTTGCGGCAGAACCAGACACCAAGCGGGGCAGAGATCTGCCCGAACCTCCCAAGGGCAGTCGATATTGTATGTACCACGATCTCCACACCCACAACACCAACGAATGTCAAGAGCTCCGAGCCGTGCGAGAAGGAAGGATCGGCCGTCGCCCCGACCGCAGTGACCGGGGCTATGGTCGAGGAGGAGGAAGGAACGCAGGACGCTGGGAAGACCGTGGCCTGCACCAAGGGTGGCGCGATCAACCTCGCGAGGATCGCTGGCAAGATCCACCTCGCGAGGGAGACTGGAGGGATCAGCCTCGCGAGGATCGCCCGCAAGGCAACGCAGGCCTCCCTCCACTGCCGCCGCAGCCAAGGAGGAACGAGGACCGCCACCAGGACGAGGGGGCTGGGGGCTTCCAGGAGCCGCGCGCGATCGCCTGCATCCTGGGCGGGGCTCAAGCCCCAGCCTCTCAATGCATCTTCAAGCAGTTCGCCCGCGAAGTGAATGCAGTCCTCCCCAAGCTCGAAGCCACGCGCCCTCTCAGGTGGTCGGCGTGCGCCATCACGTTCAGCTCAGCAGATCAGCTCAAGTGTGCGGCTACAGCCAGAGTCCTCCCGATGCTTTGTTCCCCAATCATCAGCAACGTGGTGGTCACCAGGACCCTCGTCGATGGCGGGGCAGGGCTCAACGTCCTGTCCGTGGAAACATTCAACAATCTCCAAGTGCCCTACAGCCAGCTTCAGCCAACCAAGCCTTTCTCCAGAGTCACCGACGGCTCCACGGTCCCGATTGGGCAGGTCCGCCTCCCTGTCACCTTCGGGGCACGAGACAACTACCGCACCGAGCTCATCGACTTCAACGTCGCTCACATTCGCCTGCCGTACAACGCCATCCTTGGGTACCCAGCGCTGGCCAAGTTCATGGCCGTAACTCACCACGGCAACAACGTCATCAAGATGCCAGGAAGTGGCGGAGTCATCACGGTGCCCTGTGAAGAGAAGGACGCGGTGTGTTCCCTGGAGCGAGCCTTTCAGGCCGCATCACTGGAAGACCCGGATCACGGAAGCAGGAGGCTTCCCGAGACCGCCCCAAGAAGAAGAAGACATCGTTCGGCCCGACCCCTCAGGAGGCAGGCCCCTCTGGGCCCGCGCCTGCCCAGGGGGAACCTCCTTCCATCGCATAGGAAAGCGCGCCCGGCGCCCTCCTCAGGCAGGGCTCGGGGGCTCTCCCCTGGAGGGCCACCGACCTGGCTAGGGTCACGAGGGAGGCGCTTGGGCACCAGATGGAGGCATGTTTTGAAGCACGTTTCCCTCAAGAAGGAGTAAGGCAAGGAGAGCCAGACCCTCAGGAGTTCGTCGGCAAGGCCATTCAGGAGCTACAGGAGTCAAGAGTCATGAAAGGCGGCCGCCGCCTACCAGCAGTGGCTCCCCATCCAGGCGAGGATGGTGGGCTGCGCGTCTGCATCAACATACCAGGGCTCAATCGAGTCGCCTCTCTGGAGCGCCTCTGGCCCTTGCGAGTGGGGCGCTGTGGAGGTCCACCCGACAGCTATGTTCGCATGCCTTACGGCTTACCGAACGCGGCTGCCACGTACCAGCGCCTCACGAGGGGCATCATGGAGGCACAAGAGGCTAGGCGTTCCGCAGCCCTGGCGGAGATGGAGATGGTCCGCGAGGAGCCACCAGCGCCTCCGGAGCCTCCCGAGGCCCCTAGGCATGGGGGCTCGTGAGGATTGGCTTCCGCAGCCCACCGAGTCTGCTACACCAACAGTCCTTCGTCCTCAACGTCATCAGTTGCCCGCTCAACTGACGCCAACTGATGGAACTGCTCCCAAACAGCACGATGCTTGCGCATGGGTCCATCCCTACAATGCCAACAAACCTGAATGGCTAGGCTCTGGCCGCGGCAGCCCCGCATGGCACCACCTCGTCAAGCCTTCAGTGCCTCGTCGCCCCTCAGAAGCAACCAACGGCTGACTATCAATTGTCATGGCAACCCCTCATTCTTTCTATGATGGGTTTACAGGATCTCCTAAAGGAGCCGCGTCAGGTGAGGCCCTTGCGGTGTCTCCTTCACTCTCATCTGCGCAAACCGCTTGCACGTTAAAGGGGGGGGGGGTGCCTGAGCATCGTGACTCAGGGCTCCTATTCGCTCTCCAGCCCTCACCCTTTGGCCTTGTCCATGGCATCGTGACCTGGCATACCAGCGACGGCTGAGACTCGCTCGAGGGCTGGGACCCGAGGACGTAGAGCAGAAAGGGGAGCAAAGGCGAGAGGGGAGGAACACGCGAGGACCTCGCCTAGCAGCCTCACGCCTGCCGATGCACGGACCCGGTGACACACCAGAGAGCGACCCCTGATTCTCGAGATAAGTCACCACCCGGAAGCGCCAGCTACCGTGGCACCATCCCCGCACCTAATGCAATCCCGTGTTAGCGACGCCGCTCTCCTTTCTCACCGAACGACGACTGCTTGTGCGCCAAAGGGGACCTCCTGAGCATCGCGACTCAGGGGCTCTTACCGGACTCCGGGTCGCTCACCTCCTGGCCTTGACCACGACATCGCGACCTGGCATACCAGCGACGGCTGAAGCCGCCTTGGGACTGGGACCTGTCGGCGCAGAGCACCAAGCCCTCATGAGGTTTGAAAGGGAGAACTCGCACAATTCTACGACAAGGGTTATATTAACAAAACAGGATCACATGCACCTTACAAGCCCCCACGGGACGCGTCTTTGATTCCTCGCAGGGAACAGATCCTAAAAGGATGCTAACTACGCGCGCCCCTGCAAAAGACGCCATCATCAACAATGGGCCGTCAAGCACCGGCGCCAACCCCATCCAGATCAGAGGCGGCGACGGCCTGACGAGCCCGCCCTGCTCCAGGAGCGGCGCTGGCTCGGGGGCTCGTAGCTGTCGTCGCTCGTCTCCGGAGTCGCGAAGAGCTCGCCGGAGTCGCTGGAACCTCCGGCGCCTCCGCTGCCTGAGGAGCCGCCAAGGGAGCGGTCGACGGGCCCAGTCCTCGCCGCAGCAGGGTCCCGGCCACCTCTCCCGGGGCAGCACTCCAGCCGACACCCGTTCGCATCGAAGACCTTGAAGAACATCACCGAAGCACCATCGTACTCCAAGTGGATCGTGAAGGCACCAGTTGTCCTGCAAACCCGGGCGACATCGCTCCAGCCTCGAGTCATGAAGACCTCGCCTAGGGCGACGACCGCGACCTCTGCCTCGGTCGCGAGGGTGCTGCAACTGGCGTGCTGCAGCCAAAGCTCCAGGAGTTCTCCCTGCGGGATGATGGAGGCGAAGAAGGAAGGAAGGTGAATCCAAGACTGAGGAGGCATGGCGGCGTGGAGCATGAACTCTCGGGAGGAGCCCTCGGTGTGGACCCCAGGGGGACGACCCACACCTTCGTGACCCGTCGGCGCCGACGGCGGCGCCGCCCATGGCGATCAGCATCAACTCCTTCAGGGCCCTCGATGTGGGCGTACAAGGGAAGGGGGAACCCCGGCGGTGCCCGCTCGCACCAGGGCCTCGACACCCCCTGATGGGCCCCCTCGTCCGGGCCACGGAGGGCGAGCCATTTCTTCGGCGGGAGCGGGTCTGGTTCCTCTCGGGGAGCCTTTCCCTTCTCTGCCATCGAGAACCGGTGGATCAGAGCCATCACAGCAAGACGGAGCAAGGACCGGGAAGAAGGAGAAGCAAGAAGGGATGGACTGGAAGGGTGCGCGCCGTTCTGTACTTATGGCCGGCGAAGGCCAACCGCCGACCTCCACGATCGCAGGTAATCATGACCCGCTTTGCATGCAGGGGCTTGTCCAATCCGTGCAGTTGCCGAGGCGCCATGGGGAAGTGGAGACGCCCACGTCCAATCAACCGCCACGCGACACCCAAGACCGCAGGCTGTTAGGGCCCGCGGCGCTTCGCTCTTGCCCTTCCGCCTCCCTACACGGCCAAGTCCGGGCGCGCCTTGGGCCCGGGGGCTACTGTCGGCATTCTGGGAACGGGGGTCCCCAGACTTGCCTGCCGGCGGCCTGCAGCGTGGCTCAAAGGGGGCCCAGCATGGCCCATCTTCATCAACACAGACCCAAGACCCTCATGAGGGGCCAAGCCTCGCGGGGCGGACGACACGGAGCTTCCTCAGGCACGGCCTCACCAGGCTGGCTCGCGAGGAGGCGGAGAGATCAAGGCGGGGTACCTCACGAGGTGCCAGTGACGAAAGCCATGACGACCAAGGGCGCCAGGCGGGCGCCAGCCCGCTCAGTGTCCTCCTTTCCCCTTTGGTGCAAAGGGGGCAAGCACAGCCGCGGAGTACCGAGGCATCAGGCAAAGGTTTCCGTTTCGGTGCAACAAGACCAAGACCAGGAGGACCGCAAGACGGAGGTCATCGTGGAGCCCAAGACGGCGTCACCACCAGAGCTTTATGCAGGCGAGGACCAACTTTAGTCAGGATAAGTGTACTAGATGTTCCCCTTCAAAATGGCCAATTGTTGGCGCCCTTCCCGCTCAATATTTGGGAAGAGGCCCAGGGCCATTGCCTATAAATAGGACCAGCCACCCACAAGGATGGAGGTTCGGGTTCGAGGTAAAAAGGAAGGTTAGAGACATAGATCAAGGATCAAGGATCGGATCGAAATCAGAGAGAGAGAAGGGTGACTGAACTCCTCCTAGCAGTTCGTCCCCCCCAGCAAAGAGCAGACCCTCGCGAGGCTGTTCTTCCTTGTATTGTTCATCACCATCAGCCCAAGAGGCAATGCACCACACCACACACTGTAGTAGGGTATTACACCACAACGGAGGCCCAAACCAGTATAAACCCTGCGTCTCTTGTGTTGTTCTTTCCATAGCTCAGATCTTAGCGAGGCAGAGGGGTGCAGGTAGGTAGGAGGCGAAATCTCCGCGCGCACCCCAGTGTTCGAACCTCAAGGGTCTGCTGGAACCCGAAATCTGACACACACCACTCAGCAGTGTCGGCTCCTAATCTAGCAGTTCCGAGAGAAACAACCCAAGGAAAAGGAGAAAGAAGCAGACAAGGCTGAGGATGAGGAAGAGGATGATGATGGTTATCCCCACGTGAATTCCACTCTGGTGATTTTTGCTGACGTTGAGAGAAAAAATCGATTGAAAGTCATCAACAGGGAAGTGAACATGGTCGCTCCGGTGACACCCAGTTACTTGAAGTGGTCACAGACTGCCATTACATTCGACCAGTCTGACCATCCAGTGCACATAGCCACCCCTGGGAGGCAAGCACTCTTGGTCGACCCGGTGGTCGAAGGCACTCGACTGACAAAGGTCCTGATGGACGGTGGCAGTGGCCTGAACATACTGTATGCAGAGAGGTTGAAGGGAATGGGCATTCCGATGTCCAGACTCAGCGAAAGCCATATGAGTTTCCATGGGGTCATTCCAGGCAAGAAGGCTGCATCCCTCGGTCAGATTGCACTCGACGTGGTTTTCGGTGATTCCAAAAATTAACGCAAAGAAAAGTTGACATTTAAGGTCGTGGATTTCCAGAGTGCTTATCATGCAATTCTGGGCAGGCCAACTTATGCATGGTTTATGGCTCGACCATGCTACGTGTACCTCAAACTGAAGATGCCTGGTCCCAGAGGGGTGATCACTATCTCTGGTAATCGAAAGAAGGCAGAAGAGTGCTTCCAGAAGGGCTCAAAGATCGCCGATGCCCAGATGGCCGTGGTAGAGTTGCAAGAATACCAGAAAAATGCAGATCCGAGTGACTTGCTGCGAGCCAAGAAGCCAGCCACAGATTCAGCATTCCAGCCGTCTGGTGAAACGAAGTCGATTCACATTCACCCGACAGATCCCAATGCAGCTCCGACTCACATTTCAACCACACTCGACTCCAAATAAGAAGACGCGCTCATCCAGTTCTTCCGTGAGAACTGGGACATCTTTGCATGGAAGCCTTCTGACATGCCGAGTGTTCCCAGGGGACTGGCTGAGCATCGTTTGTGAGTCGACCCGAAGGTGAAACCAGTTAAAGAGCATCTTCGACGGTCCGCTGTCCAGAAAAGAAAGGAAATCAGTGAAAAGGGGGCTCGGCTTTTGGCAGCTGAGTTTATCCGAGAGATTTATCACTCCGAGTGGTTAGCCAATGTTGTCATGGTCCCAAAGAAAGATGGCTCACTTCGCATGTGCATTGTTTTCAAGCACATCAATCGGGCCTGCCCAAAAGATCACTTCCCTCTCCCTCGCATCGATCAGATAGTCGACTCGACTACAGGGTGCGAGCGTTTGTCCTTTTTGGACGCCTACTCTGGGTACCACCAGATCCGTCTGTACGGACCTGATGAAATAAACATAGCTTTTATCACCCCGTTTGGGTGCTTCTGTTATGTCACTGTCGGATTTCGGGTTCCGGCAGACCCTTGAGGTTCGAACACTGGGGTGCGCATGGAGATTTCGCCTCCTACCTACCTGCACCCCTCCGCCTCGCTAAGATCTAAGCCGTGGAAAGAACAACACGAATGACACAGGGTTTATACTGGTTCGGGCCACCGTTGTGGTGTAATACCCTACTCCAGTGTGTGGTGTGGTGGATTGCCTCTTGGGCTGATGATGATGAACAATAAAAGGAAGAACAGCCTCGCGAGGGTCTGCTCTTGGCTGGGGCGATGAACTGCCGGGAGGAGTTCAGTCACCCTTCTCTCTCTCTCTCTCTCTGATTCTCTGATCTCCACTCCTCTCTTGTTTTTCGTCCCCTTCTTCTTCTCTCTTTTTCGTCCCCCTTGTTCTGTGGGTGGCTGGTCCTATTTATATAGGCCCTGGTCCTCTTCCCAAATATCGAGCGGGAAGGGAGCCAACAATGGCGGGCTAATTTGAAGGGGGACAGCTAGTACTAGCTATCCTGACAAAAGTAGTCTTCGCCTGCACAAAGCTCTGGTGGTGACGCCGTCTTGGGCTCCACAATGACCTCCGTCTTGCAGTCCTCCTGGTCTTGGTCTTGTTGCACCGAAATGGCAACCTTTGCCTGATGCCTCGGTACTCCGCGGCTGCGCTCGCTCCCTTTGCACCAAAGAGGAAAGGAGGACGCTGCGCGGGCTGGCACCCGCCTGGCGCCTTTGGTCGTCATGGCTTGCGTCACGGGCACCTCGTGAGGTACCCCACCTTGATCTCTCCGCCTCCTCGCGAGCCAGCCTGATGAGGCCATGCCTGAGGAAGCTCCGCGTTGCCCGCCCCGCGAGGCTTGGCCACTCGCGAGGGTCTTGGGTCTATGTTGGTGAAGATGGGCCATGCTGGGCCCCCTTTTGAGCCACGCCGCAGGCCGCAGGCAGGCAAGTCTGGGGACCCCCGTTCCCAGAACGCCGACAGTAGCCCCCGGGCCCAAGGCGCGCCCGGACTTGGCCATGCAGGGAGGCGGAAGGGCAAGAGTGAAGCGCCGCGGGCCCTAACAGCCTGCGGCCTTGGGCGCCGCGTGGTGGTTGATTGGAAATGGGCGTCTCCACTTCCCCATGGCGCCTCGGCCACTGCACGGATTGGGCAAGTCCCTGCATGCAAAGCGGGTCATGATTACCTACGATCGTAGAGGTCGGCGGTTGGCCTTCGCTGGCTATAAGTACGGAACGGCGTGCGCTCTTCCAGTCCATCCCTTCTTGCTTCTCCTTCTTCCTGGTCCTTGCTCCATCTTGCTGCGATGGCTCTGATCCGCCGGTTCTCGACGGCAGAGAAGGGAAAGGCTCCCCGAGAGGAACCAGACCCGCTCCCGCCGAAGAAACGGCTCGTCCTCCATGGCCCGGACGAGGGGGCCCATCAGGTGGTGTCGAGGCCTTGGTGCGAGCGGGCACCGCCGGGGTTCCCGCTTCCCTTGTACGCCCACATCGAGGGCCCTGAAGGAGCTGATGCTGATCGCCACGGGCGGCGCCGCCGTCGGCGCCGACGGGTCACGAAGGTGTGGGTCGTCCCCCCTGGGGTCCACACCGAGGGCTCCTCCCGAGAGCTCGTGCTCCACATCGCCATGCCTTCTCAGTCTTGGATTCGCCTTCCTCCCTTCTTCGCCTCCATCGTCCCGCAGGGAGAGCCCCTGGAGCTTTGGCTGCAGCACGCCGGCTGCAGCACCCTCGCGATCGAGGCAGAGGTCGCGGTCGTTGCCCCGGGCGAGGTCTTCATGACTCGAGGCTGGAGCGAAATCGCCCGGGTTTGTAGGACAAGAGGCGCCTTCGCGATCCACTTGGAGCACGATGGTGCTTCGGTGATGTTCTTCAAGGTCTTCGATGTGAACGGGCGGCGGCTGGAGTGCTGCCTCGGGAGAGGTGGACGGGACCCTGCTGCGGCGAGGACTGGGCCCGCTGACCGCTCCCTTGGCGGCTCCTCAGGCGGTGGAGGCGTCGGAGGTTCCAGCGACTCCGACGAGCTCTTCACGACTCCAGAGACGAGCGACGACAGCTACGAGCCCCCGAGCCGGCACCGATCCTGGAGCAGGACAGGCTCGTCAGGCCGCCGCCGACTCTGATCTGGATGGGGTTGGCGCCGGTGCTTGACGGCCCACTGTTGATGATGGCGTCTTTTGCAGGGGCGCGCGTAGTTAGTGTCCCTTTAGGATCTGTTCCCTGCAAAGAATCAAAGACGCGTCCCGTGGGGGCTTGTAAGGTGCATGTGATCCTGTTTTGTTAATATAACCCTTGTCGTAGAATTGTGCGAGTTGCTCATTCCGTCTTAGCTCAGTTCTCCCTTTTGAACCTCACGAGGGCTTGGTGCTCTGCGCCGACAGGTCCCAGTCCCAAGGCGGCTTCAGCCGTCGCTGGTATGCCAGGTCGCGATGCCGTGGTCAAGGCCTGGAGGTGAGCGACCCAGAGTCTGGTAAGAGCCCCTGAGTCGCGATGCTCAGGAGGTCCCCTTTCGCGCTCAAGCAGTCGTCGTTTGGTGAGAAAGGAGAGCGGCGTCGCTAACACGGGATTGCATTAGGTGCGGGGATGGTGCCACGGTAGCTGGTGCTTCCGGGCGGTGACTTATCTCGAGAATCAGGGGTCGCTCTCTGTTGTGTCGCCGGGTCCGTGCATCGGCAGGCGCGAGGTTGCTCGGCGAGGTCCTCGCGTGTCCCTCCCCTCTCGCCTTTGCTCCCCTTTCTGCTCTACGTCCTCGGGTCCCGGCCCTCGAGCGAGTCTCAGCCGTCGCTGGTATGCCAGGTCGCGATGCCGTGGACAAGGCCAGAGGGTGAGGGCTGGAGAGCCAGTAGGAGCCCTGAGTCGCGATGCTCAGGCACCCCCCCTTTAACGTGCAAGCGGTTCGCGCGGATGAGAGCGAAGGAGACACCGCAAGGGCCTCGCCTGACGCAGCTCCTTCAGGAGATCCTGTAGACCCATCATAGAAAAAACGAGGGGTTGCCGTGACAATTGACAGTCATCCGGTGGTTGCTTCCGAGGGGTACAAGGCACTGAAGGCTTGACGAGGTGGCGCCATGCGGGGCTGCCGCGGCCAGAGCTCAGCCATTCAGGTTTGTCGGCATTGCAGGGACAGACCCATGCGCAAGCGTCGTGTCGTTTGAGAGCAGTTCCGTCAGTCGGCGTCAGTTGAGCAGGCAGCTAAGTCAAACACATTAGCCGCGAAGGAGTGGATTCATTCAAATAGGTGCTGGGAAGGCGGACATCACTGGGTCTGGCCCGAGCGACTTGGGGATCGTGCAGCCTGAGGGGCGCCCCCAACAAGGTAAGCTAACAACATGAAATAAAAGGGATGCATGCCGCAGGGACGGACCCACGCGGCCTGGGAATAATGCAGCCCTGGGGGGGCGCTCCCAGCTGGAAGTGAAACTTGAAAGATGTCACCTGATGACGTTGAGGATGAAGGGGTGTTGGTGTAGCACACTCGGCGGGCTGCGGAAGCCGATCCTCACGAGCCCCCAGGCCCAGGGGCCTCAGGAGGCTCCAGAGGCGCTGGTGGCTCCCTGCGGACCATCTCCATCTCCGCCAGGGCTACGGAACGCCTGGCCTCTTGTGCCTCCATGATGCCCCTCATGAGGCGCTAGTACATGACATCCGCATTCGGCAAGCCGTAAGGCATGCGAACGTAGCTGTGGGGTGGACCTCCGCAGCGCCCCACTCGCGAGGGCCAGAGGCGCTCCAGAGAGGCGACTCGGTTGAGCCCTGGTATGTCGATGCAGACGCGCAGCCCACCATCCTCGCCTGGATGGGGAGCCACTGCTGGTAGACGGCGGCCGCCTTTCATGACCCTTGACTCCTGTAGCTCCTGAATGGCCTTGCTGACGAACTCCTGAGGGTTTGTCTCTCCTTGCCTCACTCCTTCTTGAGGGAAACGTGCTTCGAAACACGCCTCCATGTGGTGCCCAAGCGCCTCCCTCGTGACCCTGGCCAGGTCGGTGGCCCTCCAGGGGAGAGCCCCCGAGCCCTGCCCGAGGAGGGCGCCGGGCACGCTTTCCTATGCGACGAAAGGAGGTTCCCCCTGGGCAGGCTCGGGCCCAGAGGGGCCTGCCTCCTGAGGGACCGGGCCGGACAATGTCTTCTTCTTCTTGGGGGCGGTCTCGGTAAGCCTCCTGCTTCCGCAATCCGGGTCTTCCAGTGACACGGCCTGAAAGGCTCGTTCCAGGGAACACACCGCGTCCTTCTCTTCACAGGGCACCGTGATGACTCTGCCACTTCCTGGCATCTTGAGGACATTGTAGCCGTGGTGAGTTACGGCCATGAACTTGGCCGGCGCTGGGTACCCAAGGATGGCGTTGTACGGCAGGCGAATGTGAGTGACGTTGAAGTCGATGAGGTCGGTGCGGTAGTTGTCGCGTGCCCCGAAGGTGACAGGGAGGCGGACCTGCCCAATCGGGACCGTGGAGCCGTCGGTGATTCCGGAGAAGGGCTTGGTCGGCTGAAGCTGGCTGTAGGGCACTTGGAGATTTTTGAATGTTTCCACGGACATGACGTTGAGCCCTGCCCCGCCATCGATGAGGGTCCTGGTGACCACCACATTGCTGATGATTGGGGAACAAAGCATCGGGAGGACTCCGGCTGTAGCCGCACACTTGAGCTGATCTGCTGAGCTGAACGTGATGGCGCACGCCGACCACCTGAGAGGGCATGTGGCTTCAAGCCTGGGGAGGACTGCATTCACTTAGCGGGCGAACTGCTTGAAGATGCATTGAGAGGCTGGGATGCAGGATGCAGGCGATCGCGCGCGGCTCCTGGAAGCCCCCTGCCCCTTCGTCTTGGTGGCGGTCCTCGTTTCTTCTTGGCTGCGGCGGCAGCGGTGGGAGGCCCGCGTTGCCTTGCGAGCGATCCTCATGAGGCTGATCCCTACAGTCTCCCTCGCGAGGCGTGTCTTGCCAGCAATCCTCGCGAGGTTGATCGCGCCACCCTTGGCGCGGGCCACGGTCTTCCCAGCGTCCTGCGTTCCTTCCTCCTCCTCGATCGTAGCCCCAGTCACCGCGGTTGGGGCGACGGCCGATCCTTCCTTCTCGCACGGATCGGAGCTCTTGACATTCGTTGGTGTTGTGGGTGTGGAGGTCGTGGTACACACAGTACCGGCTGCCCTTGGAAGGTTCGGGCTGATCCCTTCCATGCTTGGTGTCTGGTTTTGCCGCGAGCACGGCAGCCCCCTTGCGCTTCACGTCCTTGGCCTTGGGATTCTTCTCTTCTGGGTCTGCGGCAGGCAGCTCGAGGAGGGAGAGACGCCCTTCCTCAGCCCTGGCGACTTGGTCGCCAAGTTGAACAGCTCCAAGGAAGTGCACAGGTCTTCATGCATCGCCAGCTCCTCCTTCATTTTGACATCGCGCACGCCATCGGAGAAGGCTGAGATGATGGCCTCCTCAGTCACCTTGGGAATCTTGAGGCATGCGTTGTTGAAGCACTGGATGTACTTCTGCAGGGTCTCCCCGGGTTGTTGCTTGATGCGGCGCATGTCGCTCACGACGGGTGGCCGGTCGCGAGTACCTTGGAAGTTGGCGATGAAGCGGGTGCCCATCTCGTCCTAGGAGGAGATCGTGCCTGGAGCCAGGTGCGGGCCCCGTCCTTGAGCGCCATGGGAAACCAGTTCGCCATGACCTTCTCGTCTCCATTGGCAGCTTCGATGCCTAGCTCGTAGAGCTGGAGGAACTCCGCAGGGTCAGCCGTGCCGTCGTAACGAGGAGGCAGGTCCGGCTTGAACTTGCCGGGCCACGCGACGCTGCGTAGCTCGGTGGTGAAGGCACGACAGCCTGCTGTGGCCACGGGAGGCCTTGGGTGACGGAGAGCTTGGTCTTGCATGTCCCCATGCGCTACAGATGGGTCTCGACGTGCGGGAGCAGGAGCATGGTCGCGACGTGCTGGAGCAGGGAGCGCCCGGGCAGCTTCTTGCGGGCTAGGGACTTCTTGGCAGCTCTGCTCTTGCCGTGCTGGCACCTAACGGAGCGGGTTCCGCCCAGGGGCCACGCGCCTTGGAGCCATGGCGCCTTCTTGAGGAGGAGGCGGCCGAGGCGCCGCCGGAGCTTCCTCGCCCGCGCGGGGCAGGGTGCGGTGCAGCGAAGCGGACAGCGCAGGAGAGCCCCCTGCGGCGCGGACGAGCTCGGTGACACGATCGAGCCATTCTTCGTAGACGTCGTCGATGGGACGGTAGCGCAGGAGCTCGTTTGCCACGATGAGCGCAGCTCAAGCCTCCATGGGTGCGCGGAGCACGCGGGACGAAGAACCAGCTGGGGTGAGCGAGGGAGTAGCGGTGCGGCTGTCTTGCCGCACGGATGGATGCTAAGACGATGCTTGCTGCTCATCCCCCGCCGGGCCGGTGGCGGCGCTGACGGCAGGTGATGGGGAACGGCAAGGACGGCCGCCGACAGGAGCCGTCTAGGCGACGCGGGAAGCGAGAGCGGCCCGGCGCTCGGCGCGGGCCCGATGAGCGTCATACATGGGTGCGATGGTCGGAGGAGAACGGGGCGGTGGAAGACGAATTCCGGTGCACCCCCACCCGGCATGCCAAATGTCGGATTTCGGGTTCCGGCAGACCCTTGAGGTTCGAACACTGGGGTGCGCGGAGATTTCGCCTCCTACCTACCTGCACCCCTCCGCCTCACTAAGATCTAAGCCGTGGAAAGAACAACACGAATGACACAGGGTTTATACTGGTTTAGGCCATCGTTGTGGTGTAATACCCTACTCCAGTGTGTGGTGTGGTGGATTGCCTCTTGGGCTGATGATGATGAACAATACAAGGAAGAACAGCCTCGCAAGGGTCTGCTCTTGGCTGGGGCGATGAACTGCCGGGAGGAGTTCAGTCACCCTTCTCTCTCTCTCTCTCTCTCTCTCTGATTCTCTGATCTCCACTCCTCTCTCGTTCCCCCTCTTCTCTTGTTTTTCGTCCCCTTCTTCTTCTCTCTTTTTTGTCCCCCTTGTTCTGTGGGTGGCTGGTCCTATTTATAGAGGCCCTGGTCCTCTTCCCAAATATCGAGCGGGAAGGGAGCCAACAATGGCGGGCTAATTTGAAGGGGGACAACTAGTACTAGCTATCCTGACAAATGTAGTCTTCGCCTACACAAAGCTCTGGTGGTGACGCCGTCTTGGGCTCCACAATGACCTCCGTCTTGCAGTCCTCCTGGTCTTGGTCTTGTTGCACCGAAATGGCAACCTTTGCCTGATGCCTCGGTACTCCGCGGGTGCGCTCTCTCCCTTTGCACCAAAGAGGAAAGGAGGACGCTGCGCGGGCTGGCACCCGCCTGGCGCCTTTGGTCGTCATGGCTTGCGTCATGGGCACCTCGTGAGGTACCCTGCCTTGATCTCTCCGCCTCCTCGCGAGCCAGCCTGATGAGGCCGTGCCTGAGGAAGCTCCGCGTCACCCGCCCTGTGAGGCTTGGCCACTCACGAGGGTCTTGGGTCTGTGTTGGTGAAGATGGGCCGTGCTGGGCCCCCTTTTGAGCCATGCCGCAGGCCGCAGGTAGGCAAGTCTGGGGACCCCCGTTCCCAGAACGCCGACAGTCACAATGCCATTCGGTTTGAAGAACGCCGGAGCCACATTCATGCGGATGATTCAGAAGTGCCTGCTCACTCAGATCAGTCGGAATGTGGAAGCATACATGGATAAAATTGTGGTTAAGTCATGTAAAGGTTTCGACCTACTAACTGACCTTGCTGAAACCTTTGCCAACCTCAGAAGGTATGATATCAAGCTCAATCCATCAAAGTGCACGTTTCGAGTTCCAGGCGGAAAGTTACTTGGTTTTCTTGTTTCCGAACGAGGAATCTATGCTAACCCAGAGAAAGTAGGCGCTATACTCCGAATGAAACGCCCTGTGCATGTGCATGATGTCCAGAAGCTTACTAGTTGCTTGGCCGCCCTAAGTCGATTCATTTCTCGCCTCGGTGAAAAGGCGCTGCCTCTTTACCGACCGATGAAGAAATCAGACAAGTTCGAGTGGACCTCAGAAGCTGATGCAGCGTTTGCAAAGCTAAAAGCCCTGCTTTCCACCCAGCCGGTGCTTGCTGCTCCAATCAGCAAAGAGCCTCTACTGCTTTATATAGCAGCCACTGGACAAGTCGTCAGTACAATACTTACTGTCGAGCGGGAAGAAGAAGGAAAAGCTTATAAGGTTCAACGCCCAATTTATTATATTTCTGAAGTCCTGACCCCGTCAAAGCAGAGATATCCTCATTATCAGAAGCTTTTCTATGGGATTTACATGACCACGAAGAAGGTTGCACACTATTTCTCGGATCACTCTGTTACAGTCATCAGCGACGCTCCATTGTCAGAGATTCTGCACAACAGAGATGCAACTGGTCGAGTGGCCAAATGGGCGATTAAACTCCTTCCCTTGGATATCAAGTTTGAGGCAAAGAAAGCTATCAAGTCACAAGCAATAACAGATTTCCTCGCCGAGTGGATCGAACAGCAACTACCGACTCAAGTTCACTCTGAGCACTGAACCATGTTCTTTGACGGATCCAAGATGCTGAACAGTTCTGGTGCTGGAGTAGTTCTGGTATCCCCCCGAGGAGACAAGCTCAGATATGTCCTCCAGATTCACTTTGATTCCTCCAACAATGAAGCAGAATATGAAGCACTCCTGTACGGGTTGCGCTTGGCCATCTCACTCGGCGTCCGTCGCCTCATGGTCCATGGCAACTCAGATTTAGTAGTTAATCAAGTGATGAAGGAGTGGGACGTCAGAAGCCCAGCCATGACTGGTTACTGCAACGTGGTGAGAAAGCTTGAGAAGAAGTTTGAGGGGTTAGAACTCCACCACATACCCCGACTGAAAAATCAAGCAGCCGATGATTTGGCAAAGATAGGTTTCAAGAGAGAAGCCATTCCCAGCAATGTGTTTTTGGAGCATATTCACTCGCCAACAGTTTAAGAAGATCCTTTTACTGAAGAGCCCCCGCAACCTAAGAGCGCCACAGATCCGACTGAAGTCGAGGTCCCAGCCATGGTCGACCTGATCATGGAGGTTCTGGCCATTACTCCAGACTGGACGGTGCCCTACATTGCGTACATCCTTAGGAAAGAACTCCCAGAGGATGAAGAAGAGGCTCGATAGATCGTCCGTGGATCCAAAGCCTTTACTGTGATAAGAGGGTAGCTGTTCAGAGAAAGCGTGACTGAAGTCGGTCAGAAATGCATAACACCAGAAGAAGGTCGAATGATCCTCAATGACATCCACTCGGGGACCTGTGGTCATCATGCATCCTCTCGGGCCATCGCGGCGAAAGCATACCGAGCTGGGTTCTATTGGCCACGCGCAAATGAAATGGCGAAAGATATAGTCAACAGATGTGATGGCTGCCAGTTTTACTCTGACATGTCTCACAAGCCAGCGTCAGCCCTGAAGACCACCCCCCTCATCTGGCCCTTTGCTGTTTGGGGACTGGATATGGTTGGACCACTAAGAACTGGCAGGAGCGGCTTCACTCATGTGCTCATTGCAGTCGACAAGTTTACCAAATGGATCGAAGCTAAACCTATCAAGAACCTTGACGCTAGCACCACTGTCAGTTTTATCAGAGAATTGACATTCAGATATGGAGTCCCACACAACATCATCACAGACAACGGATCGAACTTCGATTCCGATGAGTTCAGAGCTTTCTGCGCCTCTCAGGGCACTCGAGTCGACTATGCTTCTGTCGCTCACCCGCAGTCGAACGGACAAGTAGAAAGATCCAATGGCCTAATTCTCAAAGGACTGAAACCCCGACTGATGCGTGATCTCAAACACGCAGCAGGTGCTTGGGTTGATGAACTTCCGTCGGTTCTGTGGGGTTTGAGGACAACTCCTAATCGGTCGACTAGACGAACTCCTTTCTTCTTAGTATATGGAGCTGAAGCTATTCTGCCAAGTGATCTGCTCCACAATGCACCCTGAGTTGAGCTCTTCTCTGAAGAGTAAGCAGAGCAGGCCCGACAAGATTCAGTCGATCTCTTAGAGGAGGAAAGAGAGATGGCGTTGATCCGCTCGACCATTTATCAGCAAGACCTGCGTCGATTCCACGCCAGAAATGTGAGGGGTCGAGCCTTTCAAGAAGGAGACCTGGTTCTTCGAGTGGATCAACAGAAACCACACAAGCTTGCCCCGACTTGGGAGGGCCCCTTCATCATCACCAATCCACAATGGAGCATACCATCTTTACAGTATTAAGCATCAGAAAGACGAGCACGAGCTTGGAACGCGGAGCTGCTCCACCCCTTTTATACTTAAGCAATAAAATGTAATAAGAAACACCTTTGTAATTTGTTTATCAAAGACAAGAGCTTATGGTCCTATCATTCGATTGTCGTGTTATTATTTACTTCTGAAATCCCCCAGTGGGTGGGCTTAGCCGCGAATCTGTTTCGCCGAAGTTTGAAAGAAAACCCTACCGAGTGGAGAGCAATCCTCCCACTCGGGGGCTTAGCTGCAGTCCAGTACTCGCCTAAGTTCTCTCACTAGGAGACTTAGCTGCAGTCCAGTACTCGCCTAAGTTTGAAAAAACCCTACCGAGTGGAGAGCAATCCTCCCACTCAGGGGCTTAGCTGCAGTCCAGTACTCGCCTAAGTTCTCTCACTAGGAGACTTAGCTACAGTCCAGTACTCGCCTAAGTTTGAAAAAATCCTACCGAGTGGAGAGCAATCCTCCCACTCGGGGGGTTAGCTGCAGTCCAGTACTTGCCTAAGTTCTCTCACTAGGAGACTTAGATGCAGTCCAGTACTCGCCTAAGTTTGAAAAAATCCTACCGAGTGGAGAGCAATCCTCCCACTCGGGGGCTTAGCTGCAGTCCAGTACTCGCCTAAGTTCTCTCACTAGGAGACTTAGCTGCAGTCCAGTACTCGCCTAAGTTTGAAAAAATCCTACCGAGTGGAGAGAAATCCTCCCACTCGGGGGCTTAGCTGTAGTCCAGTACTCGCCTAAGTTCTCTCATTAGGAGACTTAGCTACAGTCCAGTACTCACCTAAGTTTGAAAAAATCCTACCGAGTGGAGAACAACCCTCCCACTCGGGGGCTTAGCTGCAGTCCAGTACTTGCCTAAAGTTCTCTCACTAGGAGACTTAGCTGCAGTCCAGTACTTGCCTAAGTTTGAAAAAATCCTACCGAGTGGAGAGCAGCCCTCTCACTCGGGGGTCTTAGCTGCAGTCCAGTACTCGCCTAAGTCCGAAACATATCCCTATCCACGAGGACGACGAAGTGCAGGTCGACTGCAACCTTCTCCTTCGGAGCTACAACACAAGTACAACGTCGCTCCATCCCTACCCGCAAGGACGACGAGGTGCAGGTCAACTGCAACCTTCTCCTTCGGAGCTACGACACAAGTACAACGTCCGCTCCATCCCTATCCGAAAGGACAACGAGGTGTATGTCGACTGCAACCTTCTCCTTCGGAGCTACAACACAAGTACAAAGTCCGCTCCATCCCTATCCGTACGAACAACGAGGTGCAGGTCGACTGCAACCTTCTCCTTCGGGGCTATGACACAAGTACAACGTCCGCTCCATCCCTATCCGCAAGGACGACGAGGTGCAGGTCGACTGCAACCTTCTCCTTCAGAGCTACGACACAAGTACAACATCCGCTCCATCCCTATCCACAAGGACGACGAAGCGTAGGTCGACTGGAGCCGCCACCTCAGAGCTGCGTCTCCAGCGCAAAGACTATTCCAAGCAGTGAGCAAAGTCCATTCGAAGGCAAACACAAGCACATTCAGAAATAAACCAAATCCAGATAAATCCTAAAAGGTCCAAGCAGCAAATCAAAAGTACTCAGGCATCAAGCCCGAAGGAGTTCAACGGTTACAGCAATCACTTGGCATTCCGAGGCAAATTTAAAGCAGATTCAAGTTTCATAAGTTTGTTCACTCGGCCGGAGGAGGGCTGGCAGGCTCCATAAATGAGTCCAGGTCGATCCCATCAGCTATCCGAGTGGCGGCAGCAATGAAAGTCTCCATGAAGGACTAGAAGTCATGCTTTTTGGTGTTAGCGACTTTGATCGCAGCCAGCTTGTCTTCACGAATTTCCTTGCAATGGACTCGCACCAAGGACAACGCCACATTAGCACCACACCGGGCGGAGGATTTCTTCCATTCTTGCACTCGGTTAGGGATTTCGTTCAGTCGAGTCATCAGGGATTCCAGGTCATTCTGAAGCGTTGCCTCCGGCCAAAGCGATAAATCGATCTGGGAGACTACCTCCTTCAGGCGCGCGAGGTCGGAGCATGTTCATTGTAGTTTCATCGCAGACTGGAGAAGCGATAGGGTCTAGACCCGTCTCGACCCTTCCAGTTTCCTCGTCGAAGTCTTGACAGAATTCTGCAGCAAAAATTAGTCAATCGACCGAGCAAGATCCGATCGCAAGCATCAACACAGTCAGATAAAAAGAAATACCTTCTAGCGTGAGATAAAGCTTCTTGGCAAGAGTCCTCTGATAAGCTTCCGTGTCATTCCTCTTGCAGATCACAGACTCCAGCTTTTCATTCAGGGCAACCTTGTCCTTCTTCAGACTAGTCACTTCATGGTTAGCTTCATTAAGACAAGATTTCAGTTTGGTCACCTCTCCTTCCAGCGTTCCGATTGAAGCAAGCTTCTGGTCTGCGAGAGCAGTTTTATCTTGGGCTGCTTTTTGCGCGGCGGCGAGGTCCGAGTCCTTCTCCAGAGCCAACTTCATTTTCTCTGCAAAAGAAACAATCGAATCAAAGAAGAGATCAAAGAAATGTATTGAAAGTCAGTCGATAGTCAGTTACCTTCCATACCAGCGGCTTCGTCTTGAGCTTTCTTCAGAATCTGCTGGGCTAATTCCAAGTTGAGGTTGAGTTGCCTCTGCTTCTCCCTAAGTTTAGCAAACTTAGAAATAAGAGTGCAAGACTTCTGCAGAAGGCAAAAGACGGATCAGTCGATAAGATCAAAGGTTGTTTACTTCCAAGTGAATAAAACCTAAAGAACTTCGCTTAGACCCCAGCCGACTGCGCACAGTCGACTGCGGTCTTAGGGGCTACACCCAGTGGGTGCACTTGGCGTGCCCCTGCTGACTAAGACTCAACTCCAAAAAAAAACTGCTCAGACCCCAGCCGACTGCCAGCAGTCGACTGCGGTCTCTGGGACTACACCCAGTGGGTGCACTTGGTGTGCCCCCACCGGTTCAGATCCCACTCGCCCAGACCGAGTGGAAGAACAAAACTACTCGACCGGTCCACTCGAGTAAAAAAGAAAGGAAAGAAGAACTCAGACCCCAGTTGACTGCCAGCAGTTGACTGCGGTCTCGGGGACTACACCCAGTGGGTGCACTTAGCGTGCCCCCACCGGTTCTGATCCCACTCGCCCAGACCGAGTAGAAGAGCGAAACTACCAAAATCAACAAAACACCCAGTGGGTGCTCTAATTCGACGCAAACAACATGAGATTGTGCAGAAGAAGATTTTTCGAGTAACATTTCCTCGTAGAGCAAAAATAGTTGGAAAGTCTACTCACCTGGACATTGGCCCGAAGAGCAGCGCTGGCGTCGTAGGCAGCCTGGCTATTCTCATGCACTGTCTTCACCCGCTCCATCATCATGTCAGCTTGTCGGATGGCTTCGCAGCCGCTTCCGACTGGTTGTCCGGGACGGGGTAGCTGGTGAAGAAGTGAGCAGACGACCCAGGTGCGGCGGCTTGGAGCTCCGTGGCGTGGAGTTCGAAAGCCGAAGGAATCACAGGTGCAGTCGACGGTGCGGGATGCCCACTCGACAAGGGTGCGGCGAAGGTCACAGAGGCCCTGCCCGCGTCTTCAGGTTGATGGACATGAGGTGCTGTAGTTGGTTCTTGCCGAGCCATCCTGCCAGCTGCTACCTTCTTGCTCTTCCTGGGCTTAAGAGCCACATCTTCATCGTCATCTGGAAGATCAATGATGTTGGGTGGAGCTGCAAGGCGGATCATTCGACCCCAAGTGAACCACTAGAACGCAATCGACCAAAGAATCAAGAACAAAATCACAAGAGTTGATACCTAGGTTGGAGGTTACTGCATCTTCCATTTCCTCGTCCCAGTACTAGAAAGAAGAGGTTCCTGACGTAGCAGCACTGCAAAGACCCGCATTCAATCGGTTACGTCCAGTTAATCGAGTCGACGAGAAGGACAAGTCAGATGGTTACCCGGAGATAGTAGGAACGGTCACTTTGATCCTGGTGAAAGCTTTTGGTAGTTTGGAGGAGGTGGCTTTCGGCGCTTTCGGCACTGGGGGCGGCGCAACTTTGGACTGCTTTGGAGCCTTCTTAGTCGGCGTTGGAGAAGACATCCTGGGACGCTTCGAAGACTGACCAATCGGCACGGCCACCAAGTCCGGAGCACTCGCCGGGTCGTGAGCGTGCTTGGATCTCCTCTCCCTGCGAGGAGGCGAGTGGACTTCTTCGTCATCAGTCGATTCGCCGCTCTCCTCATCTTCCTCGGCATCCGAATGCTCCTCGCCGCTCTCGCCACCGCTCCCTTCTTCCTCGGCATCTTGGTCCTGCACTCCGTTGGGCATTGAGTACATGTCGATGAGGGACTGAAAGGAGAACGATCAAAGGAAATTTAATCGACCATAAACAAGATATCACTCGGTGAACCAGAAAGATACTTGATAAGATAGAATTATACCTGCTCCGGCTGGTGTGAGTTGTCGAACGGAATCACCCTCCTAGACCCCCGAGGGTTGTCTTTGTTGCTGGTGATCCCCATCAACCACTTCTCCAAGGTATCCTCGCTGACGTCCTCCGGGTGGACCCGAGTGGAATCCTCGAGCCCAGAGTACATCCACATCGGATGATCACACGCCTAAAGAGGTTGGATGCGTCGACCAAGAATGACCTCCAGCAGGTCCATCCCGGTCACCTCGTCGCGGACAAGCTGGACGACCCGCTCGACCAGCACCTTGACCTGCACCTTCTCTTCTGGAACTACCTTCAGGGGGCGGGCTTCTCCACTCGAGCCGAGGAAAAGGGAGGAAGTCCAGTCGACTGACCCGGGGTCGGCTGATCCTTGCAGTAGAACCAAGTCGACTGCCAACCCCGGACCGAGTCGGGAAGAATCATGGCTGGGAAAGTACTCTTGCTCCTCATCTGGATCCCCAGACCCCCGCACATCTGGATCACTTGTGTCTTCTCATCACTCGACTTGGCCTTTTTGACCGACTGGGAGCAGCAGGTGAAGATGTGTTTGAAAAGACCCCAGTGCGGTCGACAGCCTAAGAGGTTTTCACACATCGACACGAAAGCGGCCAGATAGACTATGGTGTTTGGAGTGAAATGGTGGAGTTGAGCCCCAAAGAAGTTCAAAAAACCCCGGAAGAAAGGATGGGGAGGCAGTGAGAATCCGTGATCTACATGGGTGGCGAGGAGAACACACTCACCCTCCCTTGGCTGCAGCTCGGTTTCGTTCCCCGGGAGCCGTGCCGACTTGTGGGGGATCAGTCCCCCCTCCACCAGGTCGTCGAGGTCGTCCTGGTTGATTGTCTAGTGGATCCAGTCGCCCTGGATCCAGCCCACCGGCAGGCCAGATCTTGACGAGGTTCCGCCCCGACTGGTCCGCTTGCCCTTCGCCTTTGCTGTCGCCTTCTTCGCGCGTTCCAGCACCATCGTCCTCTCCTTCCCCATGGCGACGGGTCGAGCTCGAGCAAAGGTCCGGCGACGAGGGCGGAAGCGAGCGTGGCGGAGAGATTGGGAGAAGAAGAAGAGAGAATGGGAGCGCACGGGGCAGAGGCCTGGTCCGGGGCCTTTTATAAGGTCGTCACCCGAGTGACTGACTGGTGGACCCAGGCGATCTAAACAAATCCCGCAACAGTCGCGCGCGTAGTACGTGGCGAAAAAGGTGGCACAGGGATCGAGGAGACTTGCCTAATCCATCCCGATAACCTCGGTTCCGTCCGTCTGGCGCACTTCCCAAAATTCGAATCCCGCGAGATCCGCGGAGAGCAGAACAACTTGTCAGACTGAAGACAAACATCCTCCACATCATCATTCGGAATTCTACCATGAAAATTCACTCGACAAAAACCAAGAATGGACCAAGGCGACTGAGAAAGGAGTCGACGTCGTCACCTCAACTCATTGTTCCAGAACAGGATATACTCATAGCATAAAGAATGGGTCGGAAGTGTTCCCGACTCCTTCCCCACTCAAACCCTGATCCATTCGAGGGCTAATGATGAAGCTATGTACCTAGGGTAGGGTCATGGATCTGTCCAACATACCCTCCCCAAGGACATCTCTACAAAGAATCAGAAGCAGTCGAAGAGAAACCATCATCCACTCGACCGTGAAGATGTACTCACTCGACCACCTTGAAGACACTCGACCACCAGAAGATGAGAAACCCTCCACTCTATAACGGTCAGGACTTAAACCATAGCTTTATGGGCATTTACTACACTTTACTGTAGACGTTACCAGTAACGCTTCTCCTTTATGAACATTGAACCCTGTGTAACGGAGGGGAGCAGGGGTCATGGCGCACTCTATATAAGCCACCCCCTCCTCTGAGACAGGGGTTCGCACTTTGTGTAATTCACACACATATATTCAGTCGACCGCCTCTAGGCTCCGACATGTAGGGCTGTTACTTCCTCTGAGAAGGGCCTGAACTCGTAAACTCGTGTGTACAACTCCTCCATAGCTAGGATCTTGCCTCTACATTCCTACCCCCCTACTCTACTGTCAGTCTTAGAACTACGACAAGCGCCCCCCTTCCTTATTTACTAGAGGGGGAAGGAAAGAGGAGGGAGGAGGGAAGGAAGGGGGAGGCCGAATCCCCCCTTTCCTTCTCCCTTCCCCTCTTTCCTTCTCCTCTGGTTCGGCCCATACGGGGGGCGCACTAGTCCCTTGTGGCTGGTGCGTTTCCCCTCTTGGCCCATAAGGCCCATATCTTTTGCCGGGGTTGCCCGGAACCCCTTCTGGTGACCCGATATGTACCCGGTACCCTCCAGAACACTTCCGATGTCTGAATACTATCGTCCTATATATATATATATATATATATATATCAATATTTACCTCTCGACCATTTCAAGACTCCTCGTCATGTTCGTGATCTCATCCGGGACTCTGAACAACATTCGGTTACCAAATCATATAAGTCATATAATACTATATCGTCATCGAACGTTAAGCGTGCGGATCCTACGGGTCCGAGAACTATGTAGACATGACCGGGACTCATCTCTAGTCAATAACCAATAGCGGAACCTGGATGCTCATATTGGCTCCTACATATTCTACGTAGATCTTTATCGGTCAAACCGCATAACAACATACGTTGTTCCCGTTGTCATTGGTATCTTACTTGCCCGAGATTATCGCCGGTATCCTCATACCTAGTTCAATCTTGTTACCGACAAGTATATTTACTCGTTCCGTAATGCATCATCCTGTGACTAACTCTTTAGACACTTTGCTTGCAAGGCTCATAGTGATGTGCATTACCGAGAGGGCCCACAGATACCTCTCTGATACACGGAGTGACAAATCCTATTATCGATCTATGCCAACTCAACAAACACCATCGGACACACCTGTAGAGCATCTTTATAATCACCCAGTTACGTTGTGATGTTTGATAGCACACAAGGTGTTTCTCCGGTATTCGGGAGTTGCATAATATCAGGAACCTGTATAAGTTATGAAGAAAGCAATAGCAATAAAACTAAACGATCATTATGCTAAGCTAACAGATGGGTCTTGTCCATCACATCATTCTCTAATGATGTGATCCCGTTCATCAAATGACAACACATGTCTATGGTTAGGAAACTTAACCATCTTTGATTAACGAGCTAGTCTAGTAGAGGCATACGAGGGACACTTTGTTTGTCGTACTAAGTTTCTATTTAATACAATTCTATCATGAATAATAAACATTTACCATGATATAAGGAAATATAAATAACACTCATCGAACGTCAGTATGTATTATCAACTAGTGTTTCTATGGGTGCCCCCTTCCCCCGTATATAAAGGAGGGGAGGAGGAGGCCGGCCGGCCACAAGGGGCGCGCCCAAGGGGGGGATAATACATACTGATATATGCTGAACAATGGAGCGAGCCACTGACTTATTGGAAATAATACATACCGATGTATGCGGTCCGATGAGTGTTGAGGCTCGCGGCACGTATCATTATTTTGTGACCTTCTGATGACCCACAAGTATAGGGGATCTATCGTAGTCCTTTCGATAAGTAAGAGTGTCGAACCCAACGAGGAGCAAAAGGATATGATAAGCGGTTTTTGGCAAGGTATTCTCTGCAAGCACTGAAATTATAGGTAACAGATAGTTTTGTGATAAGATAATTTGTAACGAGCAACAAGTAACAAAAGTAAATAAAGTGCAGCAAGGTGGCCCAATCCTTTTTGTAGCAAAGGACAAGCCTTGACAATCTCTTATATAGAGAAAAGCGCTCCCGAGGACACATGGGAATATCGTCAAGCTAGTTTTCATCACGTCATATGATTCACGTTCGGTACTTTGATAATCTGGTATGTGGGTGGACCGGTGCTTGGGTGCTGTCCTTACTTGGACAAGCATCCCACTTATGATTAACCTCTATTGCAAGCATCCGCAACTACAACAAAAGTATTAAGGTAAACCTAACCATAGCATGAAACATATGGATCCAAATCAGCCCCTTACGAAGCAACGCATAAACTAGGGTTTAAGCTTCTGTCACTCTAGCAACCCATCATCTACTTATTACTTCCCAATGCCTTCCTCTAGGCCCAAATAATGGTGAAGTGTCATGTAGTCGACGTTCACATAACACCACTAGAGGAGAGACAACATACATCTCATCAAAATATCGAACGAATACCAAATTCACATGACTACTAATAGCAAGACTTCTCCCATGTCCTCAGGAACAAACGTAACTACTCACAAAGCATATTCATGTTCATAATCAGAGGGGTATTAATATGTATATAGGATCTGAACATATGATCTTCCACCAAATAAACCAACTAGCATCAACTACAAGGAGTAATCAACACTACTAGCAACCCACAGGTACCAATCCCAGACTTAGAGACAAGAATTGGATACAAGAGATGAACTAGGGTTTGAGAGGAGATGGTGCTGGTGAAGATGTTGATGGAGATTGACCCCCTCCCGATGAGAGGATCGTTGGTGATGACGATGGTGATGATTTCCCCCTCCCGGAGGGAAGTGTCCCCGGCAGAACAGCTCCGCCAGAGCCCTAGATTGGTTCCGCCAAGGTTCCTCCTCGTGGCGGCGGAGTCTCGTCCCGAAAGCTTTCTTATGATTTTTTCCTCAACGAAAGACTCCATATAGCAGAAGATGGGCATCGGAGGGCCACCAGGGGGCCCACGAGGCAGGGGGGCGCACCCAGGGGGGTAGGGTGTGCCCCCACCCTCGTGGCGAGGGTGTGGCCCCCCTTTGGAACTTCTTGCGCTCGGTATTTTTTTTATATATTCTGAAAATGACTTCCGTGAAGTTTCAGGACTTTTGGAGCTGTGCAGAATAGGTCTCTAATATTTGCTCCTTTTCCATCCCAGAATCCCAGCTGCCGGCATTCTCCCTCTTTATGTAAACCTTGCAAAATAAGAGAGAATAGGCATAAGTATTGTGACATAATGTGTAATAACAGCCCATAATGTAATAAATATCGATATAAAAGCATGATGCAAAATGGACATATCAACTCCTCCAAGCTTAGACCTTGCTTATCCTCAAGCGAAAGCCGAAATCAAAAAATATGTCCACATGTTTAGAGATAGAGGTGTCGATAAAAATAAAATATGGACATGAGGGCATCATGATCATTTTTAGAACAACAATTTATATGATTCTTGTCATATGATCTCTTATGCTAGAGTAACAATTCAATCACAATTTCAAGTATGAATCATAAACTTCATTGAAAACTAACAAACTATAATCTCAGTCATTGAAGCAATTGCAATTTATCATAACATAGGAAAGAGTCAATATAAGAGCTTTTCAGCAAGTCCACATACTCAACTATCATATAGTCTTTCACAATTGCTAACACTCACGCAATACTTATGAGTATGGAGTTTTAATCAGACACAGAGAAAGATAGGGGCTTATAGTTTTGCCTCCAAACATTTTACCTCAAGGGTAATGCCAACAATAATAGTTCATGAAAACTCACATCCAATTAGCCATATATACCAGGATCTTTCCAACATGTTGTGCTTGCCAAAAGATAAAATGTAAAAAGGAAGGGTGAAGATCACCATGACTCTTATGCAAGGTAGGAGATAAAAGTAAAAGATAGGCCCTTCGCAGAGGGAAGCCGAGGTTGTCATGCGCTTTTATGGTTGGATGCACAAAATATTAATGCGAAAGAATGTCACTTTATATTGCCACTCGTGATACGGACCTTTATTATGCAGTCCGTCGCTTTATTTCTTCTGTATCACACGATCGTATAAAGCTTATTTTCTCCCACACTAATAAGTCATACATATTTAGAGGGCAATTTTTATTGCTTGCACCGATGACAACTTACTTGAGGGATCTTACTCAATCCATAGGTAGGTATGGTGGACTCTCATGGCAAAACTGGTTTAAGGGTGTTTGGAAGCACAAGTAGTATCTCTACTTGGTGCAAAGAATTTGGCTAGCATGAGGGGGAAAGGCAAGCTCAATCATGTTGGATGATCCATGACAATATAATTTATCTCAGATGTAAGAAAACATAACCCATTATGTTGTCTTCCTTGTCCAACGTCAACTCTTTAGCATGTCATATTTTAATGAGTGCTCACAATCATAAAAGATGTCCAAGATAGTGTATTTATATGTGAAGACCTCTCTTTCTTTATTACTTCCTAGTAATTGCAACAATGACCAAAACTATGTTTGTCAACTCTCAACAACTTTTATTCATGATACTCTTTCTATGTGAGCTCATTACTCTCCATAAGATCCATATGATCTCTTTGTTTCTTTTTATTTCTTCTCTTTTCTTTTATTCACTCAAGATTATGGCAAAATAATCAAGCCATTGACTCAACACTAATCTTTATTATAAATAGATCATGGACTCGATTACATAGAAGGATCATAAAGCAAAACTCACAACTAGATCATACTAAAACTTTATGCTACTGGATCAAGATATTACCAAAAGGATCGAACTAAGAAAAATAGTAAAGATAAAAGTGATGGTGATACGATACCGGGGCACTCCCCCAAGCTTGGCAGTTGCCAAGGGGAGTGCCCATACCCATGTGATTATATCTCCCTTTTCGGGGATGGTGATGTGATATTCTTGGCGATGATGCCCCTCAGGATACGATTCTCCTCCTCGAGCTTATTGACTTGCTGCTTGAGGTCCATTATTTCCTTTCGAAGTTTTCCTGTAACAGCCAAAGCTCCCTGCATCCAAGGCTGTTGCATAGCTACGGGAGAACAAGTGACACTCTTTTTCATATTCTCATAAGAAAGAAATCTAACATTGGAAGGGATAACCGAGTTTGGGATAGCCGAGCTCTACAGTTCCCCCATTGTAAATCTAGCTCGAAGGCAAGAAGTGACTTCTTGATCCTCCTCCATAGCATCTATCCTCTTCAAGTCAGCCTCCATCTCTTCCTCCGTTGCTGGCCCAAAGTGGACAACATTGTTGTTTGTCATTGATCTCGGTGCCGGATGAGACACCCGGCTCTCCCCAACTGACTCTTGCAAAGACATCTTGCTCTGATCTGCAACAGCAACAATTCGAAACAAAGACGAGAGATATTTGCGTGATACAGGAGTCAAAACCTCCGGGAGATTATATAATGAATTTTTACCGACCAAAATATGTAACGTGCAAAAAAACGGAGTCCGGAGAGCGCACGAGGTGCCCACGAGGCAGGGGGCGCGCCCAGGGGGGTAGGACACGCCCTCCACCCTCGTGTCCTTCCCGGACTGCTTCTCATTTTTCTATTTTTCTAAATATTCCAAAATAGATAAAAAATGCCATTAGAACTGTTTTAGAGTCGGTTTACTTACCGTACCACATACCTATTCCTTTTCGGAGTCTGAAATGTTCCGGAAAGTGTCCCTTATGTATTCCTCCGGGGTTACGATTTCAATAACATTGGTTTCAACATTTATAGGATTACCTGAGATATAATGTTTGATTCTTTGACTGTTCACCACCTTCGGGTTTGTGCCTTCGAAGTTGTTGATTTTTATGGCACCGAAACGATAGACCTCCTTGATAACGTAAGGACCTTCCCATTTAGAGAGAAGCTTTCCTGCAAAAAATCTTAAATGAGAGTTGTATAGAAATACATAATCACCTACATTAAACTCACGCTTTTGTATTCTTTTGTCATGCCATCTTTTAACTTTTTCTTTAAACAATTTGGCATTCTCATAGGCTTGGGTTCTCCATTCATCAAGTGAGCTAATGTCAAATAACCTTTTCTCACCGGCAAGTTTTAAATCATAATTGAGCTCTTTAATAACCCAATAAGCCTGATGTTCTAGTTCGAGAGGTAAGTGACATGCTTTTCCATAAACCATTTTATACGGAGACATACCCATAGGATTTTTATATGCAGTTCTATAGGCCCATAATGCATCATCAAGTTTCTTGGACCAATTCTTTCTAGATCTATTAACAGTCTTTTGCAAAATTAATTTGAGTTCTCTATTACTCAATTCTACTTGACCACTAGACTGTGGGTGATAAGGAGATGCAATTCTATGATTAACATCATATTTAGCAAGCATTTTACGGAAAGCACCATGAATAAAATGTGAACCACCATCAGTCATTAGATATCTAGGGACTCCAAACCTCAGAAAAATAACTTCTTTAAGCATCTTAATAGAGGTGTTATGATCAGCACTACTAGTTGGAATAGCTTCTACCCACTTAGTAACGTAATCAACAGCAACTAAAATATGTGTATATCCATTAGAGGCAGGAAAAGGTCCCATATAATCAAAGCCCCAAACATCAAATGGTTCAATAACAAGTGAATAATTCATAGGCATTTCTTGACGTCTACTAATATTACCAATTCTTTGACATTCATCACAAGACAAGACAAACTTACGGGCATCCTTGAAGAGAGTAGGCCAATAAAAACCGGATTGCAATACCTTGTATGTAGTTCTATCTCCAGCATGGTGTCCTCCATAATCCTCGGAGTGACACTTGTGTAGGATCTGTTCCTGTTCATGCTCAGGTACACAACGCCTAATAACTCCATCTACTCCTTCTTTATAAAGATGTGGATCATCCCAGACGTAATGTCTTAAATCATAGAAAAACCTTTTCTTTTGCTGGTATGTGAAACTCGGTGGTATAAATTTAGCAACAATGTAATTAGTATAATCAGCATACCATGGAGCAGTGTGAGAAGCATTTATGACATTTAATTATTCATCAGGAAAGCTATCATCAATAGGTAGTGGGTCATCAAGAACATTTTCTAACCTAGAAAAGTTGTCTGCAACGGGGTTCTCAGCTCCCTTTCTATCAATAATATGCAAATCAAATTCTTGTAGCAAGAGAACCCATCTAATAAGTCTAGGTTTAGCATCTTTCTTTTCCATAAGATATTTAATAGCAGCATGATCAGTGTGAGTAGTTACTTTAGAATCAACAATATATGGTATGAACTTATCACAAGCAAATACAACTGCTAAGAATTCTTTTTCAGTTGTAGCATAATTTCTCTGGGCATTGTATAGAGTTTTACTATAATATTGAATAACATTTAATTTCTTATCAACTCTTTGCCCTAGAACATCACCTACAACATAATCACTAGCATCACACATAATTTCAAAAGGTAAATTCCAATCAGGTGGCTGAATAATAGGTGCATAGATTAATGCTTTCTTAAGTATTTCAAAGTCTTCTACACAATCATCATCAAAGACGAATGGTATATCTTTTTGTAATAAATTAGTTAGAGGCCGAGAATTTTTTGAGAAGTCCTTAATGAACCTCCTATAAAACCGGCATGACCAAGGAAACTTCTTATACCTTTGATATCCTTGGGACACGACATCTTTTCAATAGCATCAACCTTAGCTTTATCAACTTCAATGCCTCTTTCAGAAATTTTGTGCCCCAAGACAATACCTTCATTAACCATAAAGTTGCATTTCTCCCAATTCAAGACAAGGATAGTTTCTTCACATCTCTGCAAAACTTGATCAAGGTTGCTTAAGCAATCATCAAAAGAGGATCCATAAACGGAGAAATCATCCATGAATACCTCACGTATCTTTTCACAAAAATCAGAAAATATAGCCATCATGCATCTTTGAAAGGTAGCAGGTGCATTACATAAACCAAAAGGCATATAAGCAAAGGTACCAAAAGGGCAAGTAAAAGTGGTCTTAGATTGATCATCAACTGATAGAAGTATTTGAGAGAAACCAGAATAACCATCTAGAAAGCAAAAATGTGTATGTTTGGATAATCTTTCTAGAATTTGATCAATAAAAGGTAAGGGGTAATGATCTTTTTTAGTAGCCTTATTTAATTTGTGAAAATCAATTACCATCCTATAACCTATAATAATTCTTTGCGGAATCAATTCATCTTTATAATTAGGAACGACAGTAATACCTCCCTTCTTAGGAACACAATGGGCAGGACTTACCCACTGACTATCAGCAACGGGATAAATTATACCTGCCTCAAGGAGCTTTAGTATTTCTTTTCTTACCACTTCTTTCATCTTAGGATTCAGTCGTCGTTGGTGATCAATAACTGGTTTGGCATCTTTTTCCAAATTTATTTTGTGCTGACATAGAGTGGGACTAATGCCCTTAAGATCATCAAGAGTATATCCAATAGCAGCACGATGCTTCTTCAGAGTTTTCAAAAATCTTTCTTCCTCCTTCTCTGAAAGGTTAGCACTAATAATAACAGGATATATCTTCTTTTCATCAAGATAAGCATATTTAAGAGTACCAGGCAATCGTTTAAGATCAAACACGGGATCACCCTTGGGTGGAGGAGGATCCCCTAAGATTTCAAAGGGCAAGTTGTGTTTCATAATAGGTCCCTGTTTAAAGAAAACTTCATCTATTTCCCTTCTTTCATTCATATACATATCATTTTCATGGTCTAGCAAATATTGTTCTAAAGGATCACTAGGAGGTACAGCAATAGAAGCAAGACCAATAATTTCATCTTTACTAGGCAATTCTTCTTCACGGTGTTGTCTATGAAATTTAGAAAAGTTGAACTCATGAGACATATCACCTAAACCAATAGTAATAACATCCTTTTTGCAGTCTATCCTAGCATTAACAGTGTTTAAGAAGGGTCTACCAAATATAATGGGACAAAAGCTATCTTGTGGGGAACCAAGAACAAGAAAATCAGCAGGATATTTAGTTTTCCCACACAAGACTTCAACATCTCTAACAATCCCAATTGGTGAAATAGTATCCCTATTGGCAAGTTTAATTGTGACATCAATATCTTCTAACTCAACAGGTGCAATATCATGCATAATTTCTTTGTATAAGTCAATAGGTATTGCACTAGCACTAGCACTAGCACCCATATCACACAAGCCATGATAACAATGATCTCCTATTTTAACAAAAATAACAGGCAAGCCTTCCACAGGTCTATGTTTATCTTTAGCACAAGGTTTAGCAATTCTAGCAGTTTCATCACAGAAATAAATAACATGCCCATCAATATTATCAGCCAAGAGATCCTTAACAATAGCAATATTAGGTTCAACTTTAACTTGCTTAGGAGGTGTATAGGTTCTAATATTGCTTTTACGAACCACAGTTGAAGCTTTAGCATGATCTTTTATCCTAACAGGGAAAGGTGGTTTGTCAACATAAGCAGTAGGAATAATAGGATCATTATAAGTGACAGTCTTTTCTTCAACTTTAATAGGTGCAGCTACTTTTACTTCAATGTGGGGATGATATTTAAACCACTTCTCCTTAGGGAGATCAACATGAGTAGCAAAAGATTCATAGAAAGAAGCTACTATCTCAGAGTCAAGTCCATATTTAGTGCTAAATTTATGGAAAACATCGGCATCCATAAAAGATTTAACACAATCAAACTTAGGTGTCATACCTGACTCCTTACCTTCGTCGAGATCCCAATCTTCAGAGTTGCATTTAATTATTTCCAATAAATCCCATTTGAATTCAATAGTCTTCATTATAAAAGAGCCAACACAAGAAGTATCGACATGGTGCGGTTGTTATCAGAAAGCCGAGCATAATTTTTTTAATAATCATTTCTCTTGAGAGCTCATGATTGGGGCATGAATATAACATTGACTTAAGCCTCCCCCAAGCTTGAGAGATGCTTTCTCCTTCGCGAGGCCAAAAATTATATATATAATTACGATCACGATGAACAAGATGCATATGATAAAACTTCTGATGAAATTCCAATTTCAATTGTTTGTAGTTCCATGATCCCATATCATCACATAGCCTATACCATGTCAATGCATCTCCCTACAAAGATAAAGGGAAGACCTTCTTCTTGATAACATCATCGCACATACCTGCAAGCTTAAATAATCCACAAACTTCATCCACATATATTAGGTGCTCATCACGATGTAATGTTCCATCTCCTGCAAAAGGATTAGCTAGCAGTTTTTCTATCATACCCGAAGGAATTTCAAAGCAGACATTTTCATTTTTAGTAGGTTCAGTAGGTTGAGGAGCAACTCTTTGCTCCACTGGTCGGGTTGAAGATACCCCGAACAAGCCCCTCAGAGGATTACTTTCCATAGTAACAAGTGATAGTAAATTTCAGCACACTATATAAATTTTTCCTTACCAAATTCCACCTACCAAAGGAGCTTCACTCCCCGGCAACGACGCCAGAAAAGAGTCTTGATGACCCACAAGTATAGGGGATCTATCATAGTCCTTTCGATAAGTAAGAGTGTCAAACCCAACGAGGAGCAGAAGGAAATGATAAGCGGTTTTCAGCAAGGTATTCTCTGCAAGCACTGAAATTATAGGTAACAGATAGTTTTGTGATAAGATAATTTGTAACGAGCATCAAGTAACAAAAGTAAATAAAGTGCAGCAAGGTGGCCCAATCTTTTTTGTAGCAAAGGACAAGCCTGGACAAATTCTTATATAGAGAAAAGTGCTCCCGAGGACACATGGGAATTATCATCAAGCTAGGTTTCATCACGATCATATGATTCGCGTTCGGTACTTTGATAATCTGATATGTAGGTGGACCAGTGCTTGGGTGCTGTCCTTACTTGGACAAGCATCCCACTTATGATTAACCTCTATTGCAAGCATCCGCAACTACAACAAAAGTATTAAGGTAACCCTAACCATAGCATGAAACATGTGGATCCAAATCAACCCCTTACGAAGTAACGCATAAACTAGGGTTTCAGCTTCTGTCACTCTAGCAACACATCATCTACTTATTACTTCCCAATGCCTTCCTCTAGGCCCAAATAATGGTGAAGTGTCATGTAGTCGACGTTCACATAACACCACTAGAGGAGAGACAACATACATCTCATCAAAATATCGAACGAATACCAAATTCACATGACTACTAATAGCAAGACTTCTCCCATGTCCTCGGGAACAAACGTAACTACTCACAAAGCATATTCATGTTCATAATCAGAGGGGTATTAATATGCATGTAGGATCTGAACATATGATCGTCCACCAAATAAACCAACTAGCATCAACTACAAGGAGTAATCAACACTACTAGCAACCCACACGTACCAATCCCAGACTTAGAGACAAGAATTGGATACAAGAGATGAACTAGGGTTTGAGAGGAGATGGTGCTGGTGAAGATGTTGATGGAGATTGACCCCCTCCCGATGAGAGGATCGTTGGTGATGGCGATGGCGATGATTTCCCCCTCCCGGAGGGAAGTGTCCCCGGCAGAACAGCTCCGCCAGAGCCCTAGATTGGTTCCGCCAAGGTTCCGCCTCATGGCGGCGGAGTCTCGTCCCGAAAGCTTTCTTATGAGTTTTTCCTCAACGAAAGACTCCATATAGCAGAAGATGGGCATCGGAGGGCCACCAGAGGGCCCACGAGGCAGGGGGCGCGCCTCCACCCTCGTGGCCAGGGTGTGGCCCCCTCTGGAACTTTTTGCGCTAAGTATTTTTTATATATTTTGAAAATGACTTCCGTGAAGTTTCAAGACTTTTGGAGCTGTGCAGAATAGGTCTCTAATATTTGCTCCTTTTCCAGCCCAGAATCCCAGCTGTCGGCAGTCTCCCTCTTTATGTAAACCTTGTAAAATAAGAGAGAATATGCATAAGTATTGTGACATAATGTGTAATAACAACCCATAATGTCATAAATATCGATATAAAAGCATGATGCAAAATGGACGTATCACCTTCACAGATGATTTGAGCGGATATGGTATATCTACTTAATGAAACACAAGTCTGAAACATTTGAAAAGTTCAAAGAATTTCAAAGTGAAGTTGAGAATCATCATAACAAGAAAATAAAGTTTCTACGATCTGATCGCGGAGGCGAATATTTAAGTTACGAGTTTGGCCTTCATTTGAAACAATGTGGAATAGTTTCGCAACTCACGCCACCTGGAACACCATAGCATAATGGTGTGTCTGAACATCATAATCGTACTTTATTAGATATGGTGCGATCTATGATGTCTCTTACTGATTTACCACTATCGTTTTGGGTTTATGCATTAGACACAGCTGCATTCACGTTAAATAGGGCACCATCTAAATCTGTTGAGATGACACCATATGGACTGTGGTTTAGCAAGAAACCTAAGTTGTCGTTTCTTGAAGTTTGGGGTTGTATTTACAAGAAAGTGAGTGGGAGCACTGTAGCCTTTCTGATAAGTATATGTGAATGACATATTGTTGATCGGAAATGATGTAGAATTTTCTAGAAAGCATAAAGGAGTGTTTGAAAGGAGTTTTTCAAAGAAAGACCTCGGTGAAGCTACTTACATATTAGGCATCAAGATCTATAGAGATAGATCAAGACACTTGATAAGATTTTTCAATGAGTACATACCTTGACAAGATTTTGAAGTAGTTCAAAATAGAACAGTCAAAGAAGGAGTTCTTGCCTGTATTGCAAGGTGTAAAAGTTGAGTAAGACTCAAAACATGACCACGACAGAAAATAGAAAGAGAATGAAAGTCATTCCCTATGCCTCAACTATAGGTTCTATAAAGTATGCTATGTTGTGTACCAAACCTATTGTGTACCTTGCCATGAGTTTGGCAAGGGGGTCCGATATTGATCCAGGAGTGGATCACTGGACATCAATCAAAATTATCCTTAGAAGACTAAGGATATATTTCTCAGTTATGGAGGTGATAAAGAGTCCGTTGTAAAGAGTTACGTCGATGCAAGCTTTTACACCGATCCGGACGACTCCGAGTCTCAATCTAGATACATATTGAAAGTGGGAGCAATTAGCTAGAGTAGCTCCATGCAGAGCATTGTAGACATAGAAAATTTGCAAAATACATATGGCTCTTAATGTAACAGAGTACCATTGACTAAACTTATCTCACAAGCAAAACATGATCACACCTTAGTACTCTTTGGGTGTTAATCACATGGCGATGTGAACTAGATTATTGACTCTAGTAAACCCTTTGGGTGTTGGTCACATGGTGATGTGAACTATTGGTGTTAAATCACATGGCGATGTGAACTAGATTATTGACTCTAGTGCAAGTGGGAGACTGAAGGAAATATGCCCTAGAGGCAATAATAAAGTTGTTATTTATATTTCCTTATATCATGCTAAATGTTTATTATTCATGCTAGAATTGTATTAACTGGAAACTTGATACATGTGTGAATACATAGACAAAACAGAGTGTCCCTAGTATGCCTCTACTCGACTAGCTCATTAATCAAAGATGGTTAAGTTTCCTAACCATAGACATGTGTTGTCATTTGATGAACGGGATCACATCATTAGAGAATGATGTGATGGACAAGACCCATCCGTTAGCTTAGCACTATGATTGTTTAGTTATTGATATTGCTTTCTTCATGACTTATACATGGTCCTATGACTATGAGATTGTGCAACTCCCGAATACTGGATGAACACTTAGTGTGCTATCAAACATCACAACGTAACTGGGTGATTATAAAGATGCTCTACAGGTGTCTCCAATGATGTTTGTTGAGTTGGCATAGATCAAGATTAGGATTTGTCACTCCGTGTTTCGGAGAGGTATCTCTGGGCCCTCTCGGTAATTCACATCACTATGAGCCTTGCAAGCAATGTGTCTAATGAGTTAGCCACGGGATGATACATTATGGAACGAGTAAAGAGACTTGCCGGTAACAAGATTGAACTAGGTATGATGATACCAACGATCGAATCTCGGGCAAGTAACATACCAATAAAAAAGGGAACAACGTATGTTGTTATGCAGTTTGACCGATAAAGATCTTCGTAGAATATGTAGGAGCCAATATGAGCATCCAGGTTCCGCTATTGGTTATTGACCAGAGATGTGTCTTAGTCATGTCTACATAGTTCTTGAATCCGTATGGTCCGTGTCGGAGTAAATGACCATGGGTAGCCTCATTAGCCCCCCATGGTATTTCAAGACATCGGGGCCGACTACGCCCCTCAAGCATCAAAGACAAAGGACCGCCTTCTTAGGGCCGGCTGGTCCTAGCGGTCGGCTGCTAGAAGGCGGCGGAGCTCAGAAGGCGGCAACGAGGAGGGCCGACTCCTAGCAGGCGGCCCCTCACTCCCTGGAAGTTAGCACCTCATTACAACGACAAGACGGGGCGTGGCTGTAATACAAGATACCAACCCCTAATCCAGGGCTGAACGTGGCCATAATGTAATGTACTAGGCGGCTATCCCTCGCCCGACGCAACATTGTTGCCATGACGCCTGTGACATCATCATGGCAGAGGAGGCCATGCTCCCACGACGGGCTGCCGGTACGACCTACAGGCGGCGGGCCCTACCTGTCTGTGAGATGCCCGAAGGCGGAAGGACCTGTCCAGTCGGCACGTGGGAGCCCGACTCCTAGCAGGCGGTTGTCCCCCTCCCTTGAAGTTTGTGCGCCATTAACCAGATAAGACGAGATGTGGCTATAGTGAACGCCCGCCAGGCGGAACTGTAGCCACACTCCCCTGACAAAGCATGCATCATCAGTGGCACGGCTACAGTGCTAAGTAGCCGACCAAGACCCGCAAGCGACGGTCGTGGCCTGTCGGCCAAGTACAGGGCAATCGGCGGGACCCACCAGACGGCGGGCCACAGCAACCGGCGGAGAAGCCGGCGACCAGAGACATTGACGGCCGGGCCCCACACCTGGCTGGATTACCATTGTACCCCTGGGGGGTAGGCCTATATAAACCCCCTAGGGCACCCATGCAAAGGGTTCAGAAGTAGATACACACACGCACATAGAGAGGGGAAGAGAGGCTATCCTTGCTCGTCTTCCTCCTCTAGCCAAACAACTCAATGAGCAACCTTATAGTCACCTTATTGAGATAGTGATCATGCGGAGACCCCGCACAGCAGGACTAGGGGTGTTATCTCCTAGGAGAGCCCTGAACCTGGGTAAGATTCGCCGACTTATGCATTCTCGCTCACTCCCGCCTCTAGAGCCTGGCGACGTTCTCTTGGCCCTCTCCATGATAAGCCACCCCTTGGCATATGTCGCACTACAACCCTGACATTTGGCGCCCACCGTGGGGCTAGGTGCACCATCATCCGGAAACACGTTCTGGACGGGAACCCTCTTCCTTCCCAGCGAACGTAGCCAGCCCGACACGCCAGATGGCGTCTGCGTCGACACGCTACGTGGCGCAGAAGCCGCTTGCGCCGCGAGCGCTCTTGCTGACCTCGTCGTGGAGATCCGTCACTCCGATGAGCCGACACATGACGAGGGAGCAGCTCGCTCTAAAAGCTGCCTCGTCGACCTCCTTGGCAAGATCGACATCGCCAATGAGCCTGCCTTCGACAAAGAGTCTGTCGGCTCTACCGACCCGATGCTTCTCGACTTCGATGTGCCATCCCCCGATTCCTTCCCCGCCAACGTGGTGATATTCGATGACCCACTCCCTCCTGCGATCAACGACGCCAGCGCCAGCACCGTCACAGAGGTGCTGGTCATCAGTCACGATGGAGCTTCTGGCGGGGCCGGCCAGGACCCGCTGCAGGCGGCAATGCGGGACCTGTCTGCACTCATCGCGGCAGACGCTAACGGCGAGACACTGGAGGCTTGTTGCGTCACACTCGTCGAGAACGCCAAAAAGTTGGCCACCATGAGACGCCTCACCGAGGCCTACCAGTATGTGATCGACTGTGCTATATGTGGCACGCCGGCTGCTGGCGAGCCCAGCCGGATGGGCACCATTCGGCAGCGGGGCGCGACCGCTGCTAGCCTGCTGGGGGTGGACCGCCCTGTTTACGCCACGCCCTTGGAGAACCTGCGAGCCGCCCAGGCAGCGGTAGACGAACTAGATCACCTGGAGGGTGACGAGCGATGCTGCATGATGGAGCGCGTCTAGCAGCTCCTCGACGCAGCTGCCACACAGCAAGAAGCTGGCCGCCGCGTGGTGGAACCCGACCTGCATGACGATGAAGGAAATATGCCCTAGAGGCAATAATAGAGTTGTTACTTATATTTCCTTATATCATGATAAATGTTTATTATTCATGCTAGAATTGTATTAACCAGAAACTTAGTACATGTGTGAATACATAGACAAACAGACTGTCACTACTATGCCTCTACTTGACTAGCTCCTTGAATCAATGATGGTTATGTTTCCTAACCATAGACATGAGTTGTCATTTGATTAACGGGATCACATCATTAGAGAATGATGTGATTGACTTGACCCATCCGTTAGCTTAGCACGATGATCGTTTAGTTTGTTGCTATTGCTTTCTCCATAACTTATACATGTTCCTATGACTATGAGATCATGCAACTCCCGAATACCAGAGGAACACTTAGTGTGCTATCGAACATCACAACGTAACTGGGTGACTATAAAGATGCTCTATAGGTGTCTCTGATGGTGTTTGTTGAGTTGGCATAGATCGAGATTAGGATTTGTCACTCCGAGTATCGGAGAGGTATCTCTAGGCCCTCTCGGTAATGCACATCACTATAAGCCTTGCAAGCAATGTAACTAATGAGTTAGTTGTAGGATGATGCATTACGAAACGAGTAAAGAGTCTTGCCGGTAACGAGATTGAACTAGGTATTGAGATATCGACGATCGAATCTCGGGCAAGTAACATACCGATGACAAAGGGAGCAACATATATCGTTATGCGGTTTGACTGATAAAGATCTTTGTAGAATATGTGGGAGCCAATATGAACATCCAGGTTCCGCTATTGGTTATTTACTGGAGACACGTGTCGGTCATGTCTACATAGTTCTCGAACCCGTAGGGTCCGCACGCTTAACGTTCGGTGACGATCGGTATTATGAGTTTATGTGTTTTGATGTACCAAAGGTAGTTCGGATTCCCGGATATGATAGAGGACATGACGAGGAGTCTAGAAATGGTCGAGACATAAAGATTGATATATTGGATGACTATATTCAGACACCGGATGAGTTCCGGGGCTCACCGGATAATTATCGGAGTGCCGGGGGGTTATCGGAACCCCCGGGGGGACTAATGGGCCAACATGGGCCTTAGTAGAGAGAGAGAGAGTCTACCAAGCGGCCGCGCGCCCCTCCCCCTCTAGTCCGAATTGGACTAGGGAAGGGGGCGGCGCCCCCTTTCCTTCTCTTCTCTCCCTCTCCTTCCTCCCCCCTTCCTCCTCCTAGTTGGACTAGGAAAGGGGGAGTCCTACTCCTACTAGGAGGAGGACTCCTCCCCTCCTTGGCACGCCTCCAAGGCCCGGTCGGCGTCCCCCCTTGCTCCTTTATATACGGGGGCAGGGGGCACCCTAGTACACACAAGTTGATCATTGATCCCTTAGCCATGTGCGGTGCCCCCTCCACCATAATCCACCTCGGTCATATCGTCGTAGTGCTTAGGCTAAGCCCTGCGCTGGTAGCTTCATCATCACCATCATCACGCCGTCGTGTTGACGAAGCTCTCCCTCGACACTCTGCTAGATCGAGAGTTCGTGGGACGTCACCGAGCCGAACGTGTGCAGATCGCGGAGGTGCTGTACTTTCGGTACTAGGATCGGTCGGATCGTGAAGACGTATGACTACATCAACCGCGTTGTCATAACGCTTCCGCTTACGGTCTACGAGGGTACGTGGACAACACTCTTCCCCTATCATTGTTATGCATCACCATGATAGATCTTGTGTGTGTGTAGATTTTGTTTTGAAATTACTGCGTTCCCCAACAGTGGCATCCGAGCTAGGTCTATGCGTAGATGTTATATGCACGAGTAGACACAAAGGAGTTGTGGGTGTGGGTATATACATATTGCTTGCCGTCACTAGTTGATTCTTGATTCGGCGGTATTGTTGGATGAAGCGGCCCAGACCGACATTACGCGTACGCTTACGCGAGACTGGTTCTACCGATGTGCTTCGCACACAGGTGGCTGGTGGGTGTCAGTTTCACCAACTTTAGTTGAATCAGATTCAATGAACATGGTTCTTTCTGAAGATCAAAAAACAATCACTATACCGCGTTGTGGTTTTTGATGCGTAGGTAAGAACGGTTCTTGCTCAGCCCGTAGCAGCCACGTAAAACTTGCAACAACAAAGTAGAGGACATCTTACTTGTTTTTGCAGGGCATGTTGTGATGTGATGTGGTCAAGACATGATGCTAAATTTTATTGTATGAGATGATCATGTTTTGTAACACAATTATCGACAACTGGCAGGAGCCATATGGTTGTCGCTTTATTGTATGAAATGCAATCGCCATGTAATTCCTTTACTTTATCACTAATAGGTAGCGATAGTCGTAGAAGCAATAGTTGGCGAGACGACAACGATGCTTCGATGGAGATCAAGGTGTCAAGCCGGTGATGATGGTGATCATGACGGTGCTTTGGAGATGGAGATCAAAGGCACAAGATGATGATGGCCATATCATATCACTTATATTGATTGCATGTGATGTTTATCCTTTATGCATCTTATTTTGCTTAGTTCGACGGTAGCATTATAAGATGATCTCTCACTAAATTTCAAGGTATAAGTGTTCTCCCTGAGTATGCACCATTGCTACAGTTCGTCGTGCCAAGACACCACGTGATGATCGGGTGTGATAAGCTCTACGTTCACATACAACGGGTGCAAGCCAGTTTTGCACACTCAGAATACTCTGGTTAAACTTGACGAGCCTAGCATATGCAGATATGGCCTCGGAACACTGAGATCGAAAGGTCGAGCATGAATCATATAGTAGATATGATCAACATAGTGATGTTCACCATTGAAAATTACTCCATCTCACATGATGATCGGACATGGTTCAGTTGATATGGATCACGTGATCACTTAGATGATTAGAGAGCTGTCTATCTAAGTGGGATTTCTAAAGTAATTTGATTAATTGAACTTTAATTTATCATGAACTTAGTACCTGATAGTATTTTGCATGTCTATGTTGTTGTAGATAGATGGCCCGTGCTGTTGTTCCGTTGGATTTTAATGCGTTCCTAGAGAAAGCTAAGTTGAAAGATGATGGTAGCAACTACACGGACTGGGTCCGTAACTTCAGGATTATCCTCATTGCTGCACAGAAGAATTACATCCTGGAAGCACCGCTAGGTGACAAACCCACTGCAGGAGCAATGCCAGATGTTGTGAACACATGGCAGAGCAAAGCTGATGACTACTCAATAGTTCAGTGTGCCATCCTTTACGGCTTAGAATCGGGACTTCAACAACGTTTTGAACAACATGGAGCATATAAGATGTTCCAAGAGTTGAAGTTAATATTTCAAGCTAATGCCCGGATTGAGAGATATGAAGTCTCCAATAAGTTCTATAGCTGAAAAATGGAGGAGAATAGTTCTGTTAGTGAACATATACTCAGAATGTCTGGGTACCACAACCACTTGACTCAGCTGGGAGTTAATCTTCCTGATGATAGTGTAATTGACAGAGTTCTTCAATCACTACCACCAAGCTACAAGAGCTTCGTGATGAACTATAATATGCAAGGGATGGATAAGACGATTCCTGAGCTCTTCGCAATGCTAAAGGCTATGGAGGTAGAAATCAAGAAGGAGCATCAAGTGTTGATGGTCAACAAGACCACTAGTTTCAAGAAAAAGGGTAAAGGGAAGAAGGGAACTTCAAGAAGAATAGCAAACCAGTTGCTGCTCAAGTCAAGAAACCGAAGTCTGGACCTAAGGCTGAAACTGAGTGCTTCTACTGCAAAGGGACTAGTCACTGGAAGCGGAACTGCCCCAAGTATTTGGCGGAGAAGAAGGCTGGCAAAGTGAAATTTATATTTGATATACATGTTATTGATGTGTACCTTACTAATGCTCGCAGTAGTGCCTGGGCATTTGATACTGGTTCAGTTGCTAACATTTGCAACTCGAAACAGGGGCTACGGATTAAGCAAAGATTGACTAAGGACGAGGTGACGATGCATGTGGGAAATGGTTCCAAAGTCAATGTGATCGCCATCGGCACGCTACCTCTACATCTACCTTCGGATTAGTTTTAGACCTAAATAATTGTTATTTGGTGCCAGCGTTGAGCATGAACATTATATCTGGATCTTGTTTGATGCAAGATAGCTATTCATTTAAATAAGAGAATAATGGTTGTTCTATTTATATGAGTAATATCTTTTATGGTCATGCACCCTTGATGAGTGGTCTATTTTTACTAAATCTTGATAGTAGTGATACACATGTTCATAGTATTGAAGCCAAAAGATGCAGAGTTGATAATGATAGTGCAACTTATTTGTGGCACTGCCGTTTGGGTCATATTGGTGTAAAGCGCATGAAGAAACTCCATTCTGATGGACTTCTGGAATCACTTGATTATGAATCACTTGGTACTTGCAAACCATGTCTCATGGGCAAGATGACTAAAACTCTATTCTCCGGAACAATGGAGTGAGCAACAGAGTTATTGGAAATCATACATACTGATGTATGTGGTCCAATGAACATTGAGGCTCGCGGCGGATATCGTTATTTTCTCACCTTCACAGATGATTTGAGCAGATATGGGTATATCTACTTAATGAAACATAAGTTTGAAACATTTGAAAAGTTCAAAGAATTTCAGAGTGAAGTGGAAAATCATCGTAACAAGAAAATAAAGTTTCAACGATCTGATCGTGGAGGAGAATATTTGGGTTACGAGTTTGGTTTTCATTTGAAACAATGCGGAATAGTTTCGCAACTCATGCCACCCGGAACACCATAACGTAATGGTGTGTCCGAACGTCGTAATCGTACTTTACTACATATGGTGTGATCTATGATGTCTCTTACTGATTTTCCGCTATCGTTTTGGCGTTATGCTTTAGGGACGGCTGCAGTCACATTAAATAGGGCACCATCTAAATCCGTTGAGACGACACCTTATGAACTGTGGTTTGGCAAGAAACCCAAGTTGCCATTTCTTAAAGTTTGGGGCTGCGATTCTTATGTGAAAAAGCTTCAACCTGATAAGCTCGAACCCAAATCGGAGAAATGTGTCTTCATAAGATACCCAAAGGAGACTATTGGGTACACCTTCTGTCACAGATCCGAAGGCAAGATATTCGTTGCTAAGAATGGATCCTTTCTAGAGAAGGAGTTTCTCTCGAAAGAAGTGAGTGGGAGTAAGGTAGAACTTGATGAGGTAATTATACCTGCTCCCTTATTGGAAAGTGGTTCATCACTGAAATCAGTTCCAATGATTCCTACACCAGTAAGTGAGGAAGCTAATGATGATGATCGTGAAACTTTTGGTCAAGTTACTACCAAACCTCGTAGGTCAACCAGAGTGAGATCCGCACCAGAGTGGTATGGTAATCCTGTTCTGGAGGTCAAGTTACTTGACCATGACGAACCTACAAACTATGAGGAAGCGATGATGAGCCCAGATTCCGCAAAATGGCTTGAGGCCATGAAATCTGAGATGGGATCCATGTATGAGAACAAAGTGTGGACTTTGGTTGACATGCCCGCTGATCGGCAGGCCATAGAGAATAAATGGATCTTCAGGAAGAAGACTGACGCTGACGGTAATGTTACTGTCTACAAATCTCGACTTGTTGCAAAAGGTTTTTGACAAGTTCAAGGAGTTGACTACGATGAGACCTTCTCACCTGTAGCGATGCTTGAGTCCGTCCGAATCATGTTAGCAATTGCCGCATTTTATGATTATGAAATTTGGCAAATGGATGTCAAAACTCCATTCCTTAATGGATATCTTAAAGAAGAGTTGTATATGATGCAACCAAAAGGTTTTGTCAATCCAAAAGGTGCTAACAAAGTGTGCAAGCTCTAGCGATCCATTTATGGACTGGTACAAGCCTCTCAGAGTTGGAATATATGCTTTGATAGTGTGATCAAAGCAGATGGTTTTATACAGACTTTTGGAGAAGCCTGTATTTACAAGAAAGTGAGTGGGAGATCTGTAGCATTTCTGATATTATATGTAGATGACATATTAATGATCGGAAATGATACTGAATTTCAGAATAGCATAAAAGGATACTTGAATAAGAATTTTTCAATGAAAGACCTCGGTGAAGCTGCTTGTATATTTGGCATCAAGATATATACAGATAGATCAAGATGCTTAACTGGACTTTCACAAAGCACATACCTTGATAAAGTTTTGAATAAGTTCAAAATGGATCAGGCAAAGAAAGGGTTCTTGCCTGTGTTACAAGGTGTGAAGTTGAGTTAAACTCAATGCCCAACCACTTCAGAAGATAGAGAGAGAATGAAAGTCATTCCCTATGCTTCAACCATAGGTTCTATCATGTATGCAATGTTGTGTACCAGACTTGATGTGTGCCTTGCCATTAGTTTAACAGGGAGGTACCAAAGTATTCCAGGAGTGGATCACTGGACAACAGTCAAGAACATCCTGAAATACCTGAAAAGGACTAAGGATATGTTTCTCATTTATGGAGGTGACAAAGAGCTCGTCATAAATGGTTACGTCGATGCAAGCTTTGACACTGATCCGGATGACTCTAAGTCACAAACCGGATACATGTTTTTATTAAATGGTGGAGCTGTCAATTGGTGCAGTTCCAAGCAAAGCGTTGTGACGGGATCTACGTGTGAAGCGGAGTACATAGCTGCTTTGGAAGCAGCAAATGAAGGAGTTTGGATGAATGAGTTCATATCCGATCTAGGTGTCATACCTAGTGCATCAGGTCCAATGAAAATCTTTTGTGACAACACTGGTGCAATTGCCTTGGCAAAGGAATCAAGATTTCACAAGAGAACCAAGCACATCAAGAGATGCTTCAATTCCATCCGCGATCAAGTCAAGGAGGGAGACATAGAGATTTTCAATATACATATAGATCTGAATGTTGCAGACCCGTTGATTAAGCCTCTCTCACGAGCAAAACATGATCAGCACCAAGACTCCATGGGTGTGCAAGTGGGAGACTGAAGGAAATATGCCCTACAGGCAATAATAAAGTTGTTATTTATATTTACTTATATCATGATAAATGTTTATTATTGATGCTAGAATTGTATTAACCGGAAACTTAGTACATGTGTGAATACATAGACAAACAGAGTGTCACTGGTATGCCTCTACTTGAATAGCTCGTTGAATCAATGATGGTTATGTTTCCTAACCATAGACATGAGTTGTCATTTGATTAACGTGATCACATCATTAGAGAATGATGTGATTGACTTGACCCATCCGTTAGCTTAGCACGATGATCGTTTAGTTTGTTGCTATTGCTTTCTCCATAAGTTATACATGTTCCTATGATTATGATATCATGCAACTCCCGAATACCGGAGGAACACTTAGTGTGCTATCAAATGTCACAATGTAACTGGGTGACTATAAAGATGCTCTACAGGTGTCTTCGATGGTGTTTGTTGAGTTGGCATAAATCGATATTAGGATTTGTCACTCCGAATGTCGGAGAGGTAACCCTCGGCTCTCTCGGTAATGCACATCACTATGAGCCTTGCAAGCAATGTGACTAAATAGTTAGTTACGGGATGATGCATTACAGAATGAGTAAAGAGACTTGCCAGTAACGAGATTGATCTAGGCATTGAGATGCCGACGATCGAATCTCGGGCAAGTAACATACCCATGACAAAGGGAACAACATATATCGTTATGCGGTTTGACCGATAAAGATCTTCGTAGAATATGTGGGAGCCAATATGAACATCCAGGTTCCGCTATTGGTTATGGACCAGAGACGTGTCTCGGTCATGTCTACATAGTTCTCGAACCCGTATGGTCCGCACGCTTAACATTCGGTGATGATCGGTATTATGAGTTTATGTGTTTTGATGTACCAAAAGTAGTTCGGAGTCCTGGATATGATCACGGACATGACGAGGAGTCTCAAAATGGTCGAGACATAAGATTGATATATTGGATGACTATACTCGAACACCAGATGAGTTTCGGGGGTCACCTGATAATTATCGGAGTGCCGGGGGGTTATCGGAACCCCCGGGGGGACTAATGGGCCAACATGGGCCTTAGTGGAGAGAGAGAGGGCCGACCAAGGTAGGGCCACGCGCCCCTCCCTCTCTAGTACGAATTGGACTAGGGAAGGGGGGTGGCGTCCCCCTTTCCTTCTATAAACTCCCTCTCCTTCCTCCCACTTCCTCCTCCTAGTTGGACTAGGAAAGGGGGAGTCCTACTCCTACTAGGAGGAGGACTCCTCCCCTCCTTGGCGTGCCTCCATGGGTCGGACGGCCTCCCCCTTGCTCCTTTATATACGGGGACAGGGGGGCACCCTAGTACACACAAGATGATCATTGATCCCTTAGCCCTGTGCGGTGGCCCCCTCCACCACAATCCACCTCGGCCATATCGTCGTAGTGTTTAGGCAAAGCCCTGTGTCGGTAGCTTCATCATCACCATCATCACGCCGTCGTGCTGATGAAGCTCTCCCTCGACACTCAGCTGGATCGAGAGTTCGTGGGATGTCACCGAGCCGAACATGTGTAGATCGTGGAGGTGCCGTACTTTCGGTACTAGGATCGGTTGGATCATGAAGACGTATGACTACATCAACCGCGTTGTCATAACGCTTCCGCTTACGGTCTACGAGGGTACGTGGACAACACTCTTCCCCTATCGTTGCCATGCATCACCATGATAGATCTTGCGTGTGCGTAAGAAGTTTTTTGAAATTACTGCGTTCCCCAATAGCCGAGAACCCCCCTACCGCCGAGAGCATGATGCGACCTCCGGGACACCGACGGGCGGCGCCCGCGACCGAAGAGACCTAGAGCCAGCTGCTAGCCGCAGCCGAACGCGCATCACCATCGAGCGTGACCAAGACAGCCGCCCTTGAGCAGTCGAGCAGCGGGGTGATCGACCGCCTCCTCGACATAGGGAGAGGCGCGTTTCCCCGCCAGCTGTTGACCACCTAACTCTTGATGACGGGCTAGGACGCCGTGAGGGAATCGGAGAAAACAATGCCCGCCACCGGATCAACCGCCTGGCTCGATCCTTGGCGCTTGAAGAGGAAGATGCAATCGGCCCGCCTTGTTTTGGCCCCTGCATTTGCGACGAGCCCTTCCTCCAACGGTTCTCGCTCCCTCGAGACACTCCCAAGTACAACGGTTCCGTGAAGCCGGAAGATTGGCTGGTTGACTACTCTACCGTTGTTAGCATAGCCAACGACAACAAGAGTGTTGCCGTGAAGTATGTTCCCCTCATGCTCCAGGGCACAACCCGGACATGGTTGAATAGTCTCAAGCCCTACAACGTCAACAGCTGGGTGGACTTCACCGAAGTCTTCATCCGAAACTTCACCAACACCTACAAGCGGCCACCAAAGCCTTGCCGGCTCTCCCAGTGTGTCCAAGGCCCCGCCGAGTCCACCCGCGACTACTTGACGCGGTGAGCTGAACTGCGCAACTCTTGTGAGGGGGTGCACGAGGTGCAAGCCATAAAATACTTCACTGCCGGGTGCCGAGAGGGCACCTACTCAAACATTGACTCCTCTGCAACGAGCCGGCTACACTCGACGAATTGCTGATCATAGCAGACAAGTACGCCACTGCCGACTCGTCCATGAAGTCGGAGCTCCGAGTGGACATGTATGGGAAAGTGCTCCCTCCCGCTCCCCAGATGCCGGCTGGTTATAACAGTCGGCGCCAGCAGCAGAATCACAACAAGCGCAAGGCCTAGCAGCCGACTTCCACCAGCCGACAAGTGGAAACAATTGAAGAACAATAGCCAGAGGGTCAACACGACCCTAAGCGTCAGAAGGGCGGCAAGCCTGCTTGTCTTCCTGCCTTCTCTTATGAGCAAACCCTGGATGCTCCCTACAAGTTCCACAACGGCGCGAAGCCGTCCAACCACACCACCAGGAAGTGCCACTGGCTCACCCGAATCTCCAAGGGAGAGGGACTGCTGCCTCCTCCACCTGCTAGCTAGCCGGCCAGCCGGCACCACCTTCTCAGCAATAGCCGGCCCATCCTGTTGCCGCCGTCCAAGATGAGTACCCCAAAGAACATGGAGCCTACGTCGTCTTCACCAGCGTGGCTGATGACAGGCACAGTCGGTGTCAACAGCAGCATGAGATGAATGTCGTCTCCTCAGAAGCCCCAGAATTCATGCACTGGTCCGAGAAGCCCATCAACTGGAGCCGTGCTGACCACCCGGAAGTAACGCCTTCTCCGGGTTCCTATGCCTTGGTGTTGGATGCCACCTTTTCAATGGATAGGCGAGCTGCTCACTTCTCCCGAGTCCTGATAGATGGTGGTAGCAGCATCAACATCCTCTACCGTGACACCATGGAGAAACTGCACATCAAAGAAAGACAACTCCAGCCCAGTCGGACTGTTTTCCATGGCATTGTACGTGACCTTTCCTGCTCACCAATCGGCAAGATCAAGATATATGTCATCTTCGGGGACAAAGATCACTTCCGCTGAGAGCCAATTTGGTTTGAGGTGGTTGACCTAGAGAGCCCTTACCACGCGCTCCTTGGGCGGCCGGCTCTAGCCAAATTCATGGCGGCGCCGCACTATGCCTACCTCAAGATGAAGATGCCAGGAACCAAGGGCATTATTACCATAGCTGGCGACAACAAGAAGTCGGCCACCTGTGCCACTGCTAGCAGCCCGCTGGCCGAGTCCCACGTGATTGCTACCGAGAAGAAGCTCCTTGACCTGGTTGTGGCCATGGCCAGCAAGCAGCCGGACCTGTCACCGGACCCGAAGGAGTCGGAAGCATCGGGTTCTTTCCAGCCGGCCAAAGAAACAAAGAAGATCCCCTTGGACCCCGACCACCCAGAGAGACACGCTATTGTGGGGACCAACCTCGATAGCAAATAAGAAAGCGAGCTCGTCGATTTCCTCCGTGAGAATCGGGACATCTTCACATGGTCTCCTAAGGACATGCCGGGTGTTCCAACGGATTTCACCGAGCACAAGCTACATGTTAGATCAGATGCAAAACCAGTCAAGCAGCCCCTCCGCCGTCTGTCGGAAGAAAAGGAAGAATTGTTGGTGAAGAGATAGCTCGACTCCTAGCAGTCGGCTTCATTATGGAAGTGTTCTTTCCAGAATGGCTTGCCAACCCAGTCCTTGTGCTAAAGAAGAATAACAAGTGGCACATGTGTATGGACTAGACCAGCCTCAACAAAGCCTGCCCCAAAGATCCCTTTGCTCTACCCCAGATTGATCAAGTGATAGAATCCACAGCCGGATTTGAGCTGCTGTCTTTCCTTGATGCCTATTCCGACTACCATCAGATCAAGCTGAACCCGGCCAATCGGCTGAAGACCGCCTTCATCACACCATTCGGAGCTTTCTTCTACCTGACCATGACATTCGGCCTGAGAAATGTCGGTGCCACTTTTCAGCGTTGCATGCAGATGTGCCTCCTCAAGCATCTCGACAGGAATGCCCACGTATACGTAGACGATATTGTAGTGAAGACAGAGAAGCGCGGTACCCTCTTGGAAGATCTCAAGGAAACTTTTGACAATCTGCGCCATTTTCAAATCAAGCTCAACCTGAGTGTGTCTTCGGAGTACCAGTCGGCCAGCTCCTTGGTTTCCTTGTCTCAGAGTGCAACATCGAGTGCAACCCTGTCAAGATAAGGCCATCGAGAGGATGGAGAGACCTGCGCGACTGCGAGACGTCCAGAAGTTCACCTGGTGCACTACAAAAAAAGACACATCCATGACATTTTGGGCCGAACGAATTTTTTTTGTCATACTTATGACACTTCTATGACGATAATTGTGACAAAACCCGGTATCATCATAGATGTGGTGGGCTCCTACTTCTATGACAAAAAATCATGACAGGAAATGGGCTTTTTGTCCTGGGCGGTCCGGAGACGCAGCTGCATGACATTCTTTGGGCTGTCCATGATGCAAAAAACTGTGGTAGAAGCGAGGGCGAGGAAAATATCGGGGTGTTCCCGGTTACGGTGCGTGGTCGGGGCCGAGCGATGCGCGTTTCTCTCATACACGCACGCGCATGGGTGTGAGGCGTTGGGATCTAACTGAACCCGAGCGAGGCATTCGCCTACTGAACCCGAGCGTTTGCACTGCAGGCTGCGCGTTACTGAACCCGAGCGATCGATCGATGGCTGTTAACTGAAGTCGATCGAGCGATTCCTTCGCTACTGCTGCTAACTGAAGCCGATCGATGCTGCCTCTGGATGAACAGTGAGCGTTGTTGGGGGGGGGGGTTAACAGTTCCCGGTGGGGGTTGATGAATAGGACGCCGTGGTGTTTCCTCTGGATGAACAGGACCCCGATCGATCGAGCCAGTTGGGGCTGGATGAACAGGAACCCGTGGAGGGCTGGATGAACAGTAGACGATGGAGGGCTGGATGAACAGTAGCCCGTGGAGGGGTGGTTGAACAAGAGCCCGTGGAGAGGGCTGGTTGAACAGTAGCCGGTGGAGTAGCGCGGTGGAGGCTAGATGAACAGGAGCCCATGGATGAACAGTCGCAGGTGGAGGCTGGAGGAGGTCGACGGTGGATGAACTGTAGCCCGTGGAGGCTGGAGGGGGTCGGCGGTGGAGATGAACAGTATCCCGTGGAGTCCCGTTTTGCGGTATGCCACACCCCTCCCGATGAACAGGACCCTCGTTTTGACCGTAGCACTCCAACACAAGTCCGTTTCCTCCGTTTTGCGGTACGCCACACCCCTCCCTATGAATAGGACCCCCGTTTCGACTGTAGGATGTCCGTTTCCTCCGTTTTGCGGTACGCCAGACCCCTCCCAATGAACAAGATCCCGTTTCTGTAAGTGCATCTAGTGCCACCCCTAGTTGGTTTTGGAGTATTGACAACAAACCTAGTTGAGGGACTAATGTGTTTGTGAGAATTGCAGGATAACATAGGTAGAAGTCCCTCATTGATTCGGTTTTACTATCAGAGATGACCCCTAAAAATGTATGAAGACATTGAAGTCAAAGGTGGTATATGAAGATATTCACATTGAAGAGTATGACAAGAGAAGACACTATATGAAGCCTATGGAGCTCGAAGACTTAGATCTTTCGTAGTTCTTTTTCTTTTGTGTTGAGTCATAGGAACCACCGTACTATTAAGTGGGGTCCAAGAAGAGCGAATCTTGTCCAGAGTCGGAGAAGTCAGCTTTGCTTGTAGCCCAAGTAAAGTTGCCGTGTGAGTTTGAAATCTGACCGTTGGAACACGTGTCAGTTCCTTAGTGACCCAGGGTCATTTCGGACAAATCAGGTCGGGTTGCCAAGTGGCTATAAATAGCCCACCCCCTACAACCATAAACGGTTGGCTGCTCAGATTGAAAGTACGGCTTTTGTCGTTTGAGAGCAACCCACCTCGAAGCCTTTGAGAGAGAATTCCTTGCGAGGATAAAGCCCTAACCACCAGAGCCAGAGAGAATTGGGCATCACTTAAGTCTTCTTGTCTGTGTGATCTGAAGACTTATTACACTTGAGGACTGTGCATCCTCCAGCCGGTTAGGCGTCGCGTTCTGAGCATTCAAGAGACATTGTGGATTGCCGGTGAACAAAGTCTGTGAAGGTTTGGGAGTCTACCTTGAAGACTTACCAGAGTGATTGGGCGAGGTCTATGTGACCTTAGCTCAAGGAGAATACGGTGAGGACTGGGTGTCCTGAGCTGCGTGTTCAGGACTGGGTGTCCGGGACTGTGTGTCCTAAGGTTTAAATACCTAGCTGCTCCAACCAGACGTACGGTTGTCGCAACAACTGGAACTGGTCCAACAAATCATTGTCTTCAACGAGTCACTGGTTTCATCTTCACTTCCCTTTACTTACTGTTACTCCTTGTGAAGTCATTGTATGTTTGCACTATCATTTGTCTTCACTGAGTGACTACGTGTTCTGTTTGGCTTCACAATATCTTCCTACCTGATCCTTACTACCTAGCTTCTATTTAGTCTTTGTGCTTTCACTTCATTGAATACTTGACTATGGTTTGCCTAGTGTAGTCTACCTTCCGTTGCATGGTAATAGGTTTAATTTTATCGTTTGTCTTCAAAACTTCTATGTTCTGAAGACTTTCATAAAAATCGCCTATTCACCCCCCCTCTAGTCGATATAACGCACTTTCAATTGGTATCAGAGCAAGGTGCTCCCTTGTTCTGTGTGATTCGGTTTAACCACCTGGAGTTTTAGCTATGTCGACTGCAGGGATAATTAAAGTCTCCGCTGCGTGCCCCGTCTTTGATGGAACTGAATATCCCTACTGGAAGAATAAGATGCGCATGCATCTTGAAGCCATTGACGTCGACCTATGGTATGTCGTCAAGAATGGCGTTCCCAAGGCTGGAGAAGGTGTCACTGCTGCTGATGTCAAGAAATTCGTTCAACTAGACTCTACTGCCAAGAATATCATCTGTGGTCATCTGACCAAAGGACAGTATGGCTGTGTGAGTGCTTTGAAGACATCCAAGCTGGTCTGGGACTGGCTCTCCAAGGTCAATGAAGGCATCTCAACCCAGAGAGATCAGAGAATCAGTGTCCTTCGCAACCTCTTCAAGCGAAATGACAATGAGAATGTCCAGCACACATTTGACCGACTCACTGACATCACAAATGAGCTTCAAGCCCTCGGCGCCACTGAGATTACCAAACACGAAGTCGTCAAGACGCTGCTGAGATCACTTGATAGTTCGTTTGACATCCTGGCCCTGATGATTCAAGAACGTCCTGATTTCAAGACACTCGATCCGTCTGACATACTTGAGAGGCTCAACACACATGAGTTTCAGCTTTCGGAGAAAAGAGATATCTACAGTCCAAACTATGGGTGAAGTCGTGCCTTGAAGGCAAAAGCTGTCTCCTCATATGAAGAAGAATCTGACAGTAGTTCTGATGATCCTGAAGACATTGGAAGGGAACTTGCTATGCTTGTCAAGAAGTTCCAAAAATTCACCAAGAAGAAAGGCTTCAGAAAGTCTTCCCGATCAAGTTCAAGGAATGATGAAGCTCCTGCTCATGACTACAAGAAGAAAACATGTCACAAGTGCAAGAAACTTGGCCACTTCATCTCTGAGTGTCCACAGTGGGACAATGAGAACAAAAAGAAGAAGAAGAGCAAGGAATATGACTCTGACGACAAGAAAAAGAAGAAGAAATACTCAAAGTCTTCTTCCAAGTCTTCCTCAAAGTCTTCATCACACAAGAAGAGCTCATCTGGCAAGGCACGTGCTTTTGTTGGCAAGGAAATGGATTTAGAGGAGGAGTCTGCTTCTGAGGAGGCGGAGGTGGAGTCTGGGGAGGAATCCGACTCAGGCGTCGCAAGTCTGGCTACAGCATACGTTGACAAGTCCATCTTCAACACTGAAGACAATGACTTCATCACCGACACCGATGCAAATGACAAGGACTACTCCGCTTCTACCTATTGCTTCATGGCACGCGGTGCCAAGGTAAACACACGCACTACTCACTATCAAACATCTAGTGACGATGACTCTGATTGTGGTTCAAAACCTAGCTACAAAACACTTGCTAAAATTGCAACTGAACAACAGAAAGCTATGGAACATATTCAAAAACTGTTAGACAGAAGCGATGATCTGTTAGGTGCTGAAATGACTCGATCTGAATCCTTAATTGAAGACATAAAAAATCTTCACGTTAAGTATCAGGAACTTGAAAGTCGTCATGAAACTCTCTCAACAACTCATGAAAAGCTTTCCTATGATTATCTTCAAAGGAAGCAAGATCTTGAGAAATTGAGAGCGGTTCATGAAGATCTTCAAACGGAAAACGAGTCACTTCGCGCCAAACAGATCAGTCCCGCTCAGGAAGGATTTGAACCACCATGTCTTAAATGCATTGAGCATGATAATGCTACTTCTGTTGCTGAATGTTCTACTGCTACTGCTGTTGCAATATCTTCAACTGTTGATGTGGTAACTAACCCCTCTGCCGAGGATACCACCGCTATTGCTGATGAGAATGCTAGGTTGAAGACATTGCTTGAAACAGGGATGTACAAAAGTCTTAAAGGGCATCAGACGCTATGTGATGTCCTGAAAAAGCAGATTCTGAACCGAAACCCTAGGAAAGAGGGTCTAGGGTTCGTAAGGAAAATGAATGCAGATGGCTCTTACTGGAAACCTGAGCAGTACCCCAAAACCATGTGGGTTGCTGCAAAGGAACCTTCAGCAGATCCATCCAATCTATTTGGCTTCACTTGTGCTAACCCCATTATCATTGATGAATCCTTTGATACAAACTATATACTGTTTAAGAATCAGAATGGTGAAGTATTTGCCAGGTACATTGGTACTAACTGTAGGAATGGACCGCCTATGAAGAAGATCTGGGTTCCAAAAAGGTGTCTGGAGAGTCTTCCTGTGAATGTCATCATGACACCTCACGTGAAGAAGACAAACCTCAGACCAAAGGCTTCATAAGGTCCAAAGGCTTCATACAGACAGAGGACTCACCTGAGTCGCACTAACGCAAATGTTTTGCAGGGTAATCATACTCAGGCATATGAATATGAGAGCGGTTCATCAAACCGCCATGTTCATAAGACCAAGAACTATTCTGCTTATTCTTATGAGTACTATTGTCCGCCTGCAAGACTGTTTGCTAAGGATTCAAAGCCAAAATTCTCAGATGCTGCACTTAGACTTATTGCTTCTAAGCCACCCTTGAAGATGTGGGTGGCTAAGAAAGCTTAACTCTCTTTTGCAGGGAAAGGTCTCCAGCAGAAAACCAAAATCGTCTGACGCTATTGCTGGGGACCTTAAACATCTTGTAGGGCGCAAGATCAAATGCCCAAATGGTCTTACTATGTACTTCGTACCTGAATCGCTTGCTACTCTCCCTATTAGTCCTAACCTGGATCTAAGCTTTCATAACCCACTGGTTTGTCAAATGTTTTTGCTTCACAATGCTCTTGGTGAAGCCTATCCCCCTAACTGCACTGTAGGGTACGACACCAGCGTCTTCAGAATGGATTATTGACAGTGGGTGTACAAATCACATGACTGGCAAAAGAAGTCTTCTTATGGACTCAACCTTACGTCCATCCGACAAGAGCCACATCACATTTGCTGACACTGGTAAAAGTAAGGTATTGGGTCTAGGTAGAGTTGCAATCTCAAGGGATCAACACATGGATAAAGTCATGCTTGTTGAATCCCTTGGCTTCAACTTAATGTCTGTCTCAATGCTTTGCGATTTGAACATGATCGTAATGTTTGGAAAATATCGTTGCCTTGTACTAATGGAATCTGACAAGTCTCTAGTGTTTGAAGGGTATCGAAAAGATGATTTGTACGTGGTAGATTTCTCAGCAGGGCCACTGCTTGCAGTATGTCTTCTAGCAAAGGCTTCAGAATGCTGGCTCTGGCATCGGAGGCTTGGACATGCTGGCATGAGGAACCTCCACACCCTTGTGAAGAAGAAGCATGTCATAGGCATCGAGGGCGTCAATTTCAAGAAAGACCACTTATGCGGTGCCTATGAAGCAGGGAAGATGACGAGGGCCAAACATCCCTCGAAGACAATCATGACCACTACTCGACCCTTCGAACTACTTCACATGGATCTTTTCGGTCCCACTCATTACTCAACTCTAACTACTACTGCTTGCCTCTATGGCTTCATTATTGTTGATGATTATTCTAGATATACTTGGGTGCACATAATCCTTGACAAGACTGAAGTGCAGGATGTCTTCAGACGCTTCGCCAATCGAGCTATGAACAATTTTGGCGCCAAGATAAAGCACATCAGAAGTGACAATGGCACTGAATTCAAGAACACTGGCCTTGATACATATCTCGATACCTTGGGCATCACACATGAATTCTCAGCCCCGTACACGCCACAGCAGAATGGCGTCGTCGAACGCAAGAACAGAACACTAATTGAGATGGCCAGAACGATGCTAGATGAATACAAGACCCCAAGAAAATTCTGGCCCGAAGCCATTGATACTGCATGCCATACAATCAATCGTGTTTATCTTCACAAGCTACTGAACAAGACATCTTATGAGCTCCTTACTGGCAAGAAGCCAAATGTCAGTTACTTCAGAGTATTTGGCGCAAGGTGCTGGATCAAGGACCCACATCACACCTCAAAATTTGCACCAAAAGCACATGAGGGTTTTATGCTTGGATATGGAAAGGATTCGCACTCCTACAGAGTCTTCAATCTCTTTCATTACAAAGTGGTTGAAACAGTGGATGTGCGGTTCGATGAGACCAACGGTTCACAAAGAGAGCAGCTGCCAAATGTGCTAGATGAAGTTCCATCCAGTGAATCAATCAAGCTAATGGGAACTGGAGAAATTATACCTTCTGAAGCTCATCCTGAAGAAGAACTTATCATTTCAGCACCTGATCAACATGAAGACAATGCTCAGCCTGAAGACATTCCTTCCAAAAACGACAATGAACAGCAAGAGCAAAGTCTTCACCCTATACATCCTCGCGTTTCCAATGAAGTGCAGATTGAAAGAATAATTGATAGCATCAATGCACCTGGTCCACTCACTCGTTCAAGGGCAACTCAGCTAGCAAATTTCTGTGGGCACTTCACATTCGTCTCAATTGCAGAACCCAAGAAAGTTGAAGAAGCCTTCATGGAACCTGAATGGATTCAAGCTATGCAAGAAGAGCTTCAACAGTTTGAGCTGAATAATGTATGGGAACTGGTTAAGCGTCCTGATCCACAGAAGCACAATATAATAGGCACCAAATGGATATACCGCAACAAGCAAGATGAGCATGGTCAAGTTGTTAAAAACAAAGCTCGTCTCGTTGCTCAAGGATATACTCAAGTGGAAGGCATTGACTTCGATGAAACATTTGCTCCTGTGGCTAGACTTGAAGCCATACGCACACTGCTGGCCTATGCAAATCATCATAACATACTTCTATATCAAATGGATGTGAAGAGTGCCTTTCTCAATGGCAAGATTGAAGAAGAAGTGTATGTTGCACAACCACCTGGCTTTGAAGATCCAAAACATCCTGACATGGTATACAAGCTCAACAAGGCACTGTATGGCCTCAAACAAGCCCCTCGGGCCTGGTATGACACACTCAAATACTTCCTGAAGAGCAAAGGCTTCATACCTGGTTCCCTAGATCCCACTCTTTTCACGAAGACATATGATGGTGAACTGTTTGTGTGCCAAATATATGTGGATGACATTATCTTCGACTGCACCAATTAGAAGTACAGTGAAGAGTTTGGATATATGATGCAAGAGCAATATCAGATGTCCATGATGGGGGAGCTGAAGTTCTTCCTCGGTCTTCAAATATGACAACAACGCAATGGCATCTTCATATCTCAAGAGAAGTATCTCAAAGATTGCCTGAAGAAGTTCGGTATGCAAGACTGCAAAGGCTTCACAACACCAATGCCAGCCAAACATCATCTGGGTCCTGACGACAATGGTAAAGAGTTCGATCAAAAGGTATACCGCTCCATGATTGGTTCTTTACTTTATCTATGTGCATCTAGGCCAGATATTATGCTTAGTGTTTGCATGTGTGCTCGATTTCAAGCGGCACCAAAGGAGTCGCATCACTTAGCTGTGAAGCGAATTCTTCGATATTTGGCTCACACCCCAACTCTAGGATTATGGTATCCAAAGGGCTCAGAGTTTGATCTGGTTGGATTCTCGGATGCTGATTATGCTGGTGACAAAGTTGATCGCAAGTCTACATCAGGCACATGTCACTTTCTGGGACGATCACTTGTATGTTGGTCTTCAAAGAAGCAGAACTGTGTATCTCTCTCCACTGCTGAATCTGAATACATTGCTGCTGGATCTTGCCGCGCTCAGCTTCTATGGATGAAGCAAACACTCAAGGACTATGGCATTCATCTGAAGCAAGTGCCACTTTACTGCGACAATGAAAGCGCCATCAAGATTGCCAACAACCCAGTTCAGCACTCGAAGACAAAGCACATTGAAATTCATCATCACTTTCTCAGAGATCATGTTGTGAAGGAAGACATTGATATCATACACATCAACACTGAAGAGCAATTGGCAGATATCTTCACCAAGCCCTTGGATGAGAAGAGGTTTTGCAAGTTACGGTGTGAGCTAAATATCCTGGAATCCTCAAATGTCCTGTGATCAGGCACACATCCTAACCCTTATGCATATTGATGACTTAGATGTGCAGCACACAAAGTAAAGTATATCTTCAATCAATGAAGACATACATTCTAAGTGTGAATACATTAATGTGGAATTTGACTTCGGAGCGCCACGATAATTGTGCGCCGTGTCTGGCTCTAATACTTCCTATACGGTGGGTAACGCCACCACCAAAGGTTCTATTTTGAAGTGTTTCACTCATGGCGTTACCTTGCAATGTCTTCACATTTGGTTTGGCTTCAATCTCAACATATATTCATGATTATCTTCACTATGTTGATTATATATATATATATATATATATATATATATACTAGTGTTCTGTCCTCTACATCATTCACTTATAGCTATGTCTTCGTGTTGAATCTTTTGAACTAAGTGAATGTGATCGGACCCTAACCTCTCTATGCTTTCTATCTCAAACTCTATCTCCCCAAGTCATATGCATTCTATTGAAACTGTCGAATGTCTTCTCTGCGTCCTTGTCAACAGAAGATACAGAGACAACCATTAAATCCGTTTTCAATGCTCATTCCTCCACATGAAATCCGGAGAAGTAGGAACGACCACCCGACAATCCAGGCGTGTGTGGGACGTGGAACAAACCCCAAAATTCCGCATAATGGCCACGTGTTCCTCAGATGCGAATCGCCAGGGGCACCTGTGTAATAGCACAATGCCGCCCCTATGCTTATAAATACACACTCACAGCGCTCATTATCTCTTCTTCCACCCTCGCATGAACCCTAGCGCCACCACTAGCCCTCGACGACGCCGGCGACGAAGCGCTTCGCTGCCGCAACCTCTCCGACGCCGTCTTCACGCCGACCGCGGACATCGTCCTCTCCGCCGTCGCCGTAGGTGTCCTCCGTCGCCAAGTTAGGCATGGAAGATCGAACTGCTCGGCCTCATCTTACACTCTGTCTAGCAGTTCTTAGTGTGGTAAATAAAACTTCCTCTTTTTACAGCACCATTGATCCTATGGATTTGTCACTTTCTACCACAAGCAGTTTCTATTCACACGAGCTAGATCTCTCTCATACTGCATCTCATAACATGCCTAGTATATTCACTTGTGCTTCACAAAGTAGTTAGATTCCTCACTTGTACTGATCTATGGATTCGTACACATCTGGAACCAACTTCTTATCTATGAGTGAATGTCTTCGCACGATGAGGTCAATGTCTTCTAAACTGATTTATCTTCAAAATCTTCTGAGAATGCATATGACCTCTTCCCCTTCCCTCGCACCTTAATGCTGTCACAGGTACATGTCTGTGGGAGAATCCTTTGGTTCTCATAGTCTACATTCATTTGCAGAATTCTTACAGCATCACATAAATTCTCCCGAAGCCAGTTCCTGTTGGTCTAGCAAACGAAAACCTTTGAAGCCTTTGAACGTCTTGAAGCCTTTCAAGTTAAAGTTTATGGCTTTAGAGAAAGCAGCAAGGAAGGGTGGCAGAAAGCGTCGTGGTGAGACCTCCAGAGATCTGCCAGATGAACTCTCAGAAATGTACAAGATAGATCCTGAAGAGGATTACAGTCAGTGCAAGACCCGAATCCAATGGATTCGAAGATATTGGGCAGAACAATGGTTCAAATACAGATTTGTGACCCAGGAGTATGCTGAGAAAAACGCCATCAAGAGACCGTGGGGAGACATCCTATTCAAGAATCTTCTACCCAGGTCCAGAGATGAAGCCATTGCTCAAGGCTTCTATCCATGCATGGTCCGTGGACCACAGCCTGCTGATGCACACTCGTCGTCACTGCTATGGTGTCGTGACGACAATCTGTTCAAGCGCAACTTCCAGTTTGCTCAGAACTCAGCGAAGCAGAACAAGAAGACTTTTGGGTTAGACTTCAACCCTGGTCCCTCATCTCCAAGGGCAGATGGCACATGACATGCAGAACCCAATGTCATCGGTCCTTTCGCCAACCTTGAAGGCCTCATCACCTACATCTTGGTTCAAGGGACTGCAGTGAATGAGCCTGCAGCTGACACTGAGTCTGATGACGCGCCTGCAGTGCCGAAGCCAAAGCAGTTGAAGAAGCCAAAAGCTTCAAAGCCTGCCCCTTCACCAAGGGCGAAGCCACTGGCAACCGCACCTCCTGAAGACAGTGTGCAGTCTAAAGACTTATCACACGTCTCCAAGCCCCAGAAGGCCAAGATGCCTCTGTCTCACACTGGCAAAGAGCTAACAGCTGCTGCCATTCTGCGCAACGACAACATTGATCTGTCAAGTGATGAAGATCTTGTAGATGACGCTCTTGAGCAACTCATCAAGAGCAAAGAAGAAGCAGAAATCTTCAATGATCTGCCTCTCTTTGATGTCACCATCATCCACAACTTTATTGACGAGTGGTTTGACACGCCAAACATCAGCTTTGAAGATCTGCAGCTACCCATTGGCCTCAGTGTCGCCTTCCAAGGCGCCATTGCTTCAGAACTTGCTATTGCCCAGCGCATTGTTGAACTGAAGCAGAAGATTGACTATGAAAAGGCTCAGTTCAAGAAGCATATGGCCAAGCTCAGCGTGCAAGAAGTGAAGAACTTCAAGACAATGATGCACGAGCTCAAGGAAGCCTTTGTGAAGAAGCATGCAGAAGCTCAGGGTTCGCGTGAGCGCATGAAGACTCTGGCTGACAGATGTGTACAAGCCTATAATGAGGCTGAGAAGCGCAAGGCACTTGGGCGTCCTGGCATCGACCCCAGGATGGCTGCAAAGAAGAAGAAGAAGAAGCCTGCTACGGCTAAATCTGATGCACCAAGGCAAGAAGCAGTTCCGATTGTCTTCCCAACTAGACTGACTGGCTCGAAAAGCCGGTCAACAACTTCAGAGCTCAAGAAGACAAGGACTGCTAAGGCTGAAGCCAGGAAGAGGAAACACTCTGAAGCCTCTCCTACTGCCCCCTCCAAGAAGAAGAGGAAGACCAAGAAAGCTCGGGCTGCTTCCATAGAGCCCTTGATAGTTGAACCCATTTCTATGGTCTATCCTGAAGCTGAACAACAACTTACAATTCATGAGCCTGCTTCCACAGAGGCTCATGAAGCTGAAGACATTCCAGCAGCTGATCCCATCGCTGCTGAAGACATTGGTCAACATGACAATGTAGAAGATGATGCAGTCTTTCCTCAGCATGAAAACAGTGAACTCATCAGCATTGGTCGTCCACTGACGCCAATTGCACAGGATGCTTCATGGGCGGATCGCCCACAAGAGGAACAAGACTATGAGGCCCAGCCCACTCCAACTCCACAGGCATCGTCTGCGCTCCACAGGCTTCGCAAAGGCCCAAGGCCTCAAGTCTCTGCTGAAGACATTCCGGCTGCATCAGCCGCAGAAGAAGGAGTCCCACAAGATCCCACTCCCCTGCCCCACCAAGAAGAAGTTCTCCAGGAGAATGTGCTTGTGACCGACCCTCCGGCTAGTCAAGTGGAGGATGAAAATCGTGAGGCTGCCACAACCACCAATGAAGCTAATGTGGAGCCCTCCCCAGCAAAAGCTTCAGAAGACAGCGAAGCCACTGATCCCGCCACTTCTGTTCCTGAGTCTGCTGCCGGCCCCCAGTTCCTATCATGTTGAGCACAGGCCTCAGGTCCAGAAGGCAATCCCAAGACTGCCAAGGTTTCCAGGTCCTGCATCAGCACCTGGCTCCTTCAACATCAATGGCTTCAGGGAAGACAACATGTTCTTCAATAGCTCCAGGAACCCCTACTCAAGGGAAAGGATATCATCTGATCGGTTCTGGAGCTATCCTCAGCGAAGCTATTACTCTTGCATTCTGTACAACCAACGTCGCATCTTCCCACACAAGCGCCTTGACGTTGAAGCTATAGCTGGTCTGCCCTGTCTGGAAGAAGCTTTAGATTGCTTCAAGGAAGTTGGACTGCTGCCATTCATTACTGACGAAGAGCATTGGAATGAAGAGTTGCTGCTTCAATTCTATGCCACACTTCACATCAGAGGGTACAGCAGAGATCCGAAGACTTGGGTCCTGGAGTGGATGACTGGCAATGTTCATCACGAAGCCAATGCATTTGACATCATTGAGCTCACTGGCTTGCCCACTCCTGGCGATCTCTTCGAGCAAGGCTGCCAGCTGCATACTGAAGCTATTGAGAGCATCTTTCAGCGGCCAGAACCTGATATGAGTCAGATGCTCAGCATGATGAATCCATTGCCCCAAGATGTTGCTTATCCCACAGAGTTCTTCGTTGAAGACCTTGAGTATCTTCCAAGAACCATCTATCACATCATCAGGCGAATTCTCTGGCCTATCAAAGGGCACTCTCCAAATGCCAAGCTTCAGGGTGCAATGAAGACTTTGGTCTTCTATATACTTCATGGCAAATGCTTCAATGCACATGACTTCTTCATACGCCAACTTGCTGCATCAGGCATTGATCTGTTTGGCTTGAAGTTCTACGCCCCTTGGGTCATGCGGCTGATCAAGCTACACTCCGCCATCTCGTATCCGCCCTCAGCCCGCAACCATCGGATCTTCTTACCTGACGTGGACATGTCTACTGAAGTCATATATTCTGAGCCTGCCAAGCAACCTCTAAGTCTTCAGAATGCAGAACATCAGAGTTTTACTCAGAACGTTGAAGGAGTTGAAGCAGTTTCTCGGGTGTATCCTTTGGCTGGCACTACACGTGCACCACACCCTGCTTCCACTGAAGCCACTGACAGTGCCACTGCTCCAAGACCCAAGAAGCGCACTCGTGTTCTCAACAACCGAGAGCTTCTTGTGGCTCTACATCAAAAGCAGGATAGGCATCATGACTGGCTGAAGCGTCATATAAAAAGCCTCTTGGTGGATGTTAATCGCACTCGAAATCTTGCCACCAAGAATGCTTTCGTTGCCCATGAAACATGTCGCCGCACATGGAAAGGGCTCACGATGATGTGTTCTGAAGCTGATCTTCAAGAGGATGGCTTCACTGAGAGATTCAAGTTTGACTCCATACCTCCTCGAAGGGCTATGTTGCTAGGAACTCCATCACTTGAAGACTCTGAGTTCTCTTCCTCTGCTGCCACAGTGACTGCCAGAATTATTGAGGAAGAAGACGATGCTACTTCATCGCCACCTCCTTCAGCACATCCAAGCTCTTCTGCACCGCCAAACAACACCAACAACCCTGCTACTTCACCTACTCCTCATGGGAACGAGAAGAGGCTCTATGTCTTCAAACATTTTTGGTCATTACAGAAAAAAGGGGGAGAAGCATATGAGATTGATAGTCTTCAAGCGGGTCCATATGGGCGGGTGCCTTATATTTTGCATCGTGCTTACAACTCTCGTTTTTGCTACATTTGGTTCTAATGAGTTGTAACACTTAAACTAGATGGCCGTCTGCTACTTATTTTCCACCTTGTTTTGCGAAGATAAATTCCGCATGTGCGACGATAAATTCCACACTTAGCTCATTCTGCAGACGTCCATTTTCCATTATGCATGTCATTATCTTCATGTACTTTCACATGCATAGTGGATTGTCATCATAAGTTGAAGTGGATCTCCACAAGTACAACCTGCCATGTGCATTTGCATTCCAAAAGCAAATTAACTTATATGCACATCTTCAGGGGGAGCCCTTGCAACTTATGAAGACAATTCCTTATCCTTTCAATTTCACATATTATATTCCCCATTGAAAACTTCAACTAGTTTGTCATCAATCACCAAAAAGGGGGAGATTGTAAGTGCATCTAGTGCCACCCCTAGTTGGTTTTGCAGTATTGACGACAAACCTAGTTGAGGGACTAATGTGTTTGTGAGAATTGCAGGATAACACAGGTAGAAGTCCCTCCTTGATTCGGTTTTACTATCAGAGATGACCCCTAAAAATGTATGAAGACATTGAAGTCAAAGGTGGTATATGAAGATATTCACATTGAAGACTATGACAAGAGAAGACGCTATATGAAGCCTATGGAGCTCGAAGACTTAGATCTTTCGTAGTTCTTTTTCTTTTGTGTTGAGTCATAGGAACCACCGTACTGTTAAGTGGGGTCCAAGAGAACCAGTCAGAATGACTGAAGTGATGCCTAAACCAAAAACCTATGTCTTCGAGTGAAGACTATGAGAGCGAATCTTGTCCAGAGTCGGACAAGTCAGCTCTGCTTGTAGCCCAAGTAAAGTTGCCGTGTGAGTTTGAAATCTGACCGTTAGAACACGTGTCAGTTCCTTAGTGACTCAGGGTCATTTCGGACAAATCAGGTCGGGTTGCCAAGTGGCTATAAATAGCCCACCCCCTACAACCATAAACGGTTGGCTGCTCAGATTGAAAGTATGGCTTTTGTCATTTGAGAGCAACCCACCTCGAAGCCTTTGAGAGAGAATTCCTTGCGAGGATAAAGCCCTAACCACCAGAGCCAGAGAGAATTGGGCATCACTTAAGTCTTCTTGTCTGTGTGATCTGAAGACTTATTACACTTGAGGACTGTGCATCCTCCAGCCGGTTAGGCGTCGCGTTCTGAGCATCCAAGAGACATTGTGGATTGCCGGTGAACGAAGTCTGTGAAGGTTTGGGAGTCTACCTTGAAGACTTACCAGAGTGATTGGGCAAGGTCTATGTGACCTTAGCTCAAGGAGAATACGGTGAGGACTGGGTGTCCTGAGCTACGTGTTCAGGACTGGGTGTCCGGGACTGTGTGTCCTAAGGTTTAAATACCTAGCCGCTCCAACCAGACGTACAGTTGTCACAGCAACTGGAACTGGTCCAACAAATCATTGTCTTCAACGAGTCACTGGTTTCATCTTCACTTCCCTTTACTTACTGTTACTCCTTGTAAAGTCATTGTATGTTTGCACTATCATTTGTCTTCACTGAGTGATTGCATGTTCTGTTTGGCTTCACAATATCTTCCTATATGATCCTTACTACCTAGCTGCTATTTAGTCTTTGTGCTTTCACTTCATTGAATACTTGACTATGGTTTGCCTAGTGTAGTCTACCTTCCGCTGCATGGTAATAGGTTTAATTTTATCGTTTGTCTTCAAAACTTCTATGTTCTGAAGACTTTCATAAAAATCGCCTATTCACCCCCCCCCCCTCTAGTCGATATAACGCACTTTCAGTTTCGAATGTGGCCGGTCGAACACAAGGCCGTTTCCTCCGTTGTGCGGTACGCTAGGCCTCGTTTCCATCGACTGTTTCGTCCAAGCCGGTTGGCTCCCACGCGTTCCGTTACCTCCCGATGAACATGGAGCATTCCGTTGCCTCCCCATGAACATGACAATGACGCAATTTCTCCGTTTCGACCCAGCCATGTACACAAGCCCTGTCCATACGTATGCGCGAGTAGGCATTCGAGACCTCGCCCGTATGTACGTACATGGCCATATTTTCTTTCTTGCACACTGGCCGCTGTATGTACGTGTACATGCTACATGCATGCCTCTACTACGACACGTGCGCCTCTACATCGACCAGTATGTATGTACATGTTCGCGACCAGAATGACAACACTACGTACACTTCGACCAGGTGGGTCCCGACTGCCAGGCACTTCCTTGCGTGCGAAGATGTAGCTGGTTGGTCCCAGCAGTCAGGGGGGCGAATCATTTTTTTGCTCGGACGCACTTCCTTGCGTGCGAAGATGTAGCTGGTAGGTCCCAGCAGTCAGGGGGAAACATTTTTTTCACGAAATACGGTTGCCTGTCCAGTGGGTCCCTGCTGTCAGGTGGAGGAATCATTATTTTCCATGTAATAAGGAGGCACTTCCTTGCTGCGGCCATGGACCTAGCTGTCAGCCTCTCCACATACAGTCCACGTCCGATGGAAGTCGTTCCTTGACCACATTGACCATGCCACACCGAGAGCACCAGGGCGGTGGATGACGGCAAGGCCTAGGAAGGGGACGACACGGAGTCGGGGAAGACGCGGCAGTGGATGCCCATGCTAGAGGAGTATGAGGGTTCACTGGTTCAGCTGCGGTGTGAGGCTGCCGTCGCCGCAGAATAACAGGGGGTGTGGGTGAGTAGAGGGATGGCCTGGCCAGCAGTGGGAGTAGTAGGGGGCGGTGAGGCCTCCGCGGCATCACAACCGGCCACGGGAGGCAGGAGCACGCGGCACAACCGGCGCTGGTTTGGGCGGCTGGAGAAAGAAGACCGGAGGTTGAAGAAGCACTACGGCCGTTGGATGGACATCGTATGGTCACTGGAGCTAGAATCGTTCATATTGGCTAAGCTGACAAAGCCCTCCATCCCCGTCAACTTAGTAGGCCCACAATTCAGCCTCCCACCAAGGTGGTTCCCAGCTAGCAGGGGGAGTATTCATTTTTTCTGCGTAATAAGGAGGCACTTCCGGTGGGTCCGAGTTGACAGCGGGGGAACTTTTTTCGTGAAATACGATGGCCCGTCCGGTGGGTCCCAGTAGTCAAGGGGGAAACGTTTTTTTCACAAAATATGGTGGCCCGTCCGATGGGTCCCTGCTGTCAGGTGGAGGAATCATTATTTTCTGCGTAATAAGGAGGCACTTCCTTGGTGCGGCCTTGGACCCAGTTGTCAGCCTCTCCACATATAATCCATGTCCGATGGAAGCCATTCCTTGACCAGTTGACCATGCCGCGCCGAGAGCACCAAGGCGGTGGACGATGGCGAGGCCTAGGAAGGGGACGACGCGGAGTCGGGGAAGGCGCGACAGTGGATGCCCACGCGTAGAGGAGTATGAGGGTTCACTGGTTTGCTGCGGTGTGAGGCTATCATCACCGTAGAATAACAGGGGGTGTGGGTGAGTAGAGGGATGTCCTGGCCAGCGGTGGGAGTAGTAGGGGCGGTGAGGCCTCCGTCGCATCGCAGCCGGCCAACAGAGGCAGGAGCACGAGGCACGATCGACGCTGATTTGGGCGACTGGAGCAAGAAGACCAGAGGTTGAAGAAGCACTACGACCGTTGGATGGACATCGTACGGTCATTAGAGCTAGAATCGTGCATTATTGACTAAGTTGACAAAGCCCTCTATCCCCGTCAACTTAGTAGGCCCACAAGTCAGCCTGCCACCATACTGGGTCCCAGCTAGCAGGGGGAGTATTCATTTTTTGTGCATAATAAGGAGGCACTTCCTTACATGCGAAGATATAGCTGGTGGGTCCGAGCTGTTAGCGGCGATAACGTTTTTTTCACGAAATACAGAGGCCCTTTCGGTAGGTCCTAGATGTCAGGTGGAGGAATCATTATTTTGCGCGTAATAAGGAGGCATTTCCTTGCTAGCGACCGTGTTCCCAGTTGTCAGCCTCTCCACGTATAGTCCACTTTAGACGCATGTCGGTCGTTGACCACGTTGACCAGGCCACGCCGAGAGCACCAGGGCGGTGGACGACGGTGAGGCCTAGGAAGGGAACGACACCGAGCCAGGGAAGACTCGGCAGTTGTTTCCTATGCGGAGGGGAGTACGACTCTAGGAGGGTTTACTCGTCCATCTGCCGTCGCCGGAGAATAACAACAGGTGTGGGTGAGTAGACGGATGGCTAGGCCAGCGATGGGAGTATGGTGGGGCAGTGAGGCCTGCGCGGCAGCACAACCGGCCGCGGGGAGGAGCGAGTAGGCAGTCCCTCCAGCGCTTGTTTGAGCGGCTGGAGCAGGAAGAGCAGAGATTGAAGAAGCACAACGGTCGTTGGATGGACATCCAACAGTCACTGCTTGTGCGTCAACCTTTTTTTAGGAAAGCCTCAAATCTGTGGAAAACAGCATACAACCCATCTGCCATTATTTCTAATAATTTACAGCCCATTTGCTAATTCTTAAGGTTTTTTTGGAGCCCATATTCTTTTTGTTAGCATTACATCCCATAGTGTGGCCACTGTTAAAAAAATATACGAAATTTTGCATATTTCGGTGTGGTCTGAAATGTTTTTAATCACGAAATTTCGAGTCACATTCAAACTGATTTTAAAAATAAATGTATATCAATATAAAATCCAACAAATTGTCCACGCATAAAAATCAATGCAATTTAAAATATAGAAAAAAAAGAAATTTGAAACTAATTGCCGGTTTGATGTGTTTTAAAAATGTACAACCCATTTCTCATTACTGATAGGCCATTTTCTCGACCAGCCGAATGAAGCTCTCCTCGTCTTGAAAGATTTGCAGCCCAACAGGCCTGACAAAGCGACTTACTTGGCAAACCACAAAAAAAACTAGGCTCTGGCCGTGGACCCAGCTGCGGCTGTGGACCTAGCTCTTAGCCTCTCCACGTACATTACTCTTTCGATGGAAGTCGATTGTTGACCACATTGACCATGCCGCGCCGAGAGCACCAAGGCGGTGGACGATGGCGAGGCCTAGGAAGGGGACGACACGAAGCCGGGGGAGATGCGGCAGTGGATGCCCACGCGGAGAGGAGTACGAGGGTTCACTGGTTCGGCTGCAGTGTGAGGCTGCCGTCGCTGCAGAATAACATGGGGTGTGGGTGAGTGGAGGGATGGCCTGGCCAGCGGTGGGAGTAGTATGGGGGTGGTGAGGCCTCCGCGGCAGCACAGCCGACCACGGGAGGCAGGAGCAGGCGGCACGACCGGCGCTGCTTTGGGCGGCTGGAGCAAGAAGACCAGGGTTTGAAGAAGCACTATGGCCGTTGGATGGACATCGTATGGTCACTGGAGCTAGAATCGTTCATATTGACTAAGTTGACAAAGCCCTCCTTCCCCGTCAACTTAGTAGGCCCACAAGTCAACCACCCACTATGGTGGGTCCTAGCTAGCAGGGGGTCTTCATTTTTTTGTGCGTAATAAGGAGGCACTTCCTTGCATGCGAAGATATAGCTGGTGGGTCCAAGCTATCAGCGGCGGTAACATTTTTTCACGAACTACAGAGGCCCTTTCGGTGGTTCCTAGATGTCAGGTGGAGGAATCATTATTTTACGCATAATAAGGAGGCTTTTCCTGGCGTGCGACCATGGACCCAGCTCTCAGCTTCTCCATGTACAGTCCACTTCAGATGCATGTCAGTCATTGACCACGTTGACCAGGCCGCGCCGAGAGCACCAGGGCGGTGGACGACGGCGAGGCCTAGGAAGGGAACAACACGGAGCCAGGGAAGACTCGGCAGTTGTTTCCCACGCGGAGGAGTACGAGGTTTTACTGGTTCGTCTGCCATCCCCGGAGAATAACAGCAGGTGTGGGTGAGTAGAGGGATGGCTAGGCCAACGATGGGAGTACAGTGGGGTGGTGAGGCCTGCGCGGAAGCATAGCCGACTGTGGGAGGAGGGAGCAGGCAGTCCCGCCGGCGCTTGTTTGAGCGGCTGGAGCAGGAAGAGCAGAGATTGAAGAAGCACGACAGTCATTGGATGGACATCCAACAGTCATATCTCTCGTGTGCATTATTTCTAATAATGTACATCCCATTTGCTAATTCTTAAGAATTTTTTTGGAGCCCATCTTCTTTTTGTTAGCATTACACCCCATATTGTGGCCACGGTTAAAAAGTATACAAAATCTTGCATATTTCGGTGCGGTTAACTGTTTTTAATCCCAAAATATTGATTCACATTCAAACTATTTTGAAAAATAATTTATATAAACATAAAATCCACATAATTGTCCACGCATAAAAATCAATGGAATTTAAAATCTTGTAATAAAAAAATTGAAACTAATTCCCGGTTTGATGTGTTTTAAAAATTTACAGCCCATTTCTGGGCAAACCGAATGAAACTCTCCTCGTCTTGAAAGATTTGCAGCCCAGCAGGGCTGATAAAGCAAGTAAGCCTCGTTTGGGTATTTCTTTTAAAAAATAGAACTGGGCTAGCCATTTTCAGCAAGAAAAAAACACAACTGGGCTCATGATGTGGTAAACATAAATAAAACCCTGGCTAGACAGGCCACAGCCCCCGCACGGCCCTGTTGTTACCTTGATCTGTCGCTAAAACTAGTATAAATAACAACTGCTTGTTCCTAAAAAAACTGCGCGACCTATTGGGTCCCTGGTGTCAGCCGGTCATAGTGTAATCTCTCGTTTATTGACTACGTTGACAATGGCGTGAGCCCCAGATCTCCAACCATTAGGAGGAACCATATTTTTGGGCTTGTAATATAGAGGCACTTGCTTGCGTACTGCCATGACGCTGGTGGGTCCCTACAGTCATCCTCTCCACGTATAGTCATCTCCTTGTTCCTCTCGGTTGTTGACGACGTTGACAACGCAAGAGGGCGGCGCATTGTGCACGGCGAGCGAACCAAGGCCGCAAGGTGGAGGACGACGGCGAGGCCTCGGATGGAATGGATAGGAGTCGTGGAAGATGCGCCTGTCCAGTCGCAGGCGGAGGGGAGTACGAGGGTTGACTGGTTCGGGTGTGGGTGCGTGTTGGGGCTGACATCGCTGGAGAATAACATGACGTGTGGGGGAATAGAGGGAGGGACTGGCCAATGTTGGAGGGTATGTACGGTAGGGCGGCGGAGGCGCAGCTAGCCATGGGAGGTGGGAGCGGGTGGAGCCGACGGGGTGGTTTGGTTTGGGTGGCTGGAGGAAGAAGAAGACAAGAGATAGAAGATACACGACAGATGTTGGATGTCAATCCAACGACTGGTAGGCAGAATCGTTTGTTGACTGGCTAGTAAGTCGACACCACCTTGGATAGGCTATTTCCTCGCGGGTCCCAAATGTCAGAATCCAAATCTGTCACGGTCATGCAGCCTTTCCTATGAAAATTTATAGCCCATTTGATGTGCTAGTTCAAAATAAGTTTGTGGGTGCTGGTGGGGGCTAATTGCTTGGCTTCTGTAATGCACAGTGAGCTCAAGTAGCCGGCGAGAGTGATGTTATTTCCCTTGGTTGGGATTTGTTAGTTGTTACAATATTTCACTCTAAATTAAACGACTGGCAAGCCACTTACCTTGCTTCAAAGAAATATGACAGTCACAGCCAAGTTGAAAAGGGAAAGAACATCTAACTCCAGCTTACAAACTGTACAAAGGCACAAGGGTTAATTGTTCACCAAGTTTACAAAAAAACCCAGGTTGAAAAGGGCAACAACATCTAACTCCAGCACTGTTTTCGGCAGTCACAGTCAAATGGATCGGTCAGGTCCATAGAATGAACATCCTGGGTCGTAAATTTACTGGATTATGACCATAATATGTTGTAAATAGAAGCCCAACACGTTCAGTGGCTCTTTGCCCACCCGAAACTCCTTTTTGGCTCTTCCCCATACGCATCTGTCAAAACCGTGTTGCTGATAAACTTAAGCCTGATGGACAATAGTAACCTCGCATTCAGCAGGAAGAATGTGACAAGTCTAGTGTTTGCACGGTTGGTTACATATCATTCTAGCGTTATTGTCTTCAATCGAATCTCATGAGAAGTGAGAAAATCCCGATGCTTACGAATCCACCGATTGGTTATAACTTTCTTACCCCATCCTGTTGCCTAAATAGGCATGAAGATTGAAAACAGTTAAGGTCTAAAAAAAGAGTGTCGAAAGAGCAACAACTAAACGGTTAATTCTAGTACACTATATGCAGGCTTCCAATGTGCGTGAAATTATCACCTTTATATACAACTTCTCCAGACATGGAAAGCATTGCAGCAAGCCAATAATCTTGTTGAGATCAAAACTATTCATTTGGATATATAAGATCTTGACAGAATCCAGCACCATTGATAGGCCATCCATGGAGAAAGTCTTCATTGAGCATAGAACATAATATTAGTCCAAAATGTGTACTCCAAGATGACATATAACTTATGCGTAGAAATTTAAAATGCAGCTTATGGTTACAAGTCTAGATGATAATATAAAGTACTTGAAGAACTGTGGAGCCAAACACCATATTGAAATGAGCAGACAGATCATGTATTACACCCAAGGTCTCCAGTTTAGGCACAGAGAGGACGGTTATTTACAATGGTGAATAACCAGAATCAAGGATCAACCTTTGAAGTGAAGGGTCATCTTGGATGATGAGCTGCCTTCCGTTAAAAGAAATTCCAATTCTTACAAGGTTAGGCGACTTTATTTGGAGACAACCGATTCTAACTGTGAAAACAAGCACCAAGCACTCCAAGGCAGGGCAACTGGAGTGGATGATGCTATGCAATGAGGCCTCTGATATACGAACCCGCACAAGTGAAAGTTTCTTGAGAAATGGGAGTAGAAGGTTTAGTACCAGATTGTCTGGTAGGTCGCACAGCACAAAGGTGGCGGTGTGCAGACAGGAGGAAAACTGCGAGATGGACATCGGTGCTAAGCGCACAGGTAGATGGCGTTCGGTATCTGGTAGGTGATTTCCAGGGGAATAGTAGAACTCAAGCAGTTGTAGTTCTGTGAATTCAGGGGATTTTAGCCAGGCTTCCACCATGCAGGGCATGGTATGCTTGCTCAGGTAGCATGACGGGATGCAGAGGCTTTGAATGGAGCCCTGGTGGGAGGAGATGATGGCTCTAGGGATTTCAAAATCATTGAAGAGAGATAGCTGACGACAGTCGAGATTAAGGGGCACGACGTTCCATAGAGGGTGCCACCGAATTGACAGGACTTGGGTGCGGCAGTAATCCTTGGTGGGGAGAAGCGATATGATCTCCCCAAGGACGGCGTCCGGGAGATCGCTGATGCGGTCCACCCGAGATTCTATGGGTTCCTGGGATCCGGTGGCGGCGGGTGTCGGTGTCAAAACCAACGGATCTCGGGTAGGGGGTCCCGAACTATGTGTCTAAGGTTGATGGTAACAGGAGACAGGGGACTCGAAGCTTTACCCAGGTTCGGGCCCTCTTGATGGAGGTAATACCCTACGTCCTGCTTGATTGATATTGATGAATACGAGTATTACAAGAGTTGATCTACCATGAGATCATAATGGCTAAACCATAGAAGTCTAGCCTATATGACTAATGTATCGATTATCCCCTATCCGTACTAAGTCCTCCGGTTTATATAGACACCGGGGAGATCTAGGGTTACATAGAGTCGGTTACATAATACGTAATCTTCATAGTTGTTCGCGAAGCTTGCCTTCCACGCCAAGGAGAGTCCCATCCGGACACGGGCACCATCTTCGGTCTTCATATCTTCACAGCCCATCAGTTCGACCCATAGGTAACAGGCCAGCCGCCCGAGGACCCCTTAGTCCAGGACTCCCTCAGTAGCCCCCGAACCAGTCTTCAATAGCCAGGTGTTCGGCACACGGATTATCTTCGGTATTGCAAGGCGGGTTCCTCCCTTAAGTAGTGTATTTGTCCGTAGATTCGATGTCTCCCCTCGGCTTCTGTGCATTTAATGTCCTTGTTTTCCACGTGTCGAGCGAATGTGGACAGTCAGGGTATTTTTTGCAAATAGCACCCCAGCCCTGTAAGGAAGAGTATCTATTTAAAGAGATTGGATCTCAGATCCCTTTGGCACTAAGCGGAGAAAATCCTCAGAGACCGCCAGACAGGACCATTCCAACATGGCCAACAACCCCAGCTCCTCTTCCCGTTCCAACCTAGAGAGAAGCGAGTGGGAGAGGTGCTATGTGCCCCATAGCCGATTGGCAAAGCTGCAAACGCAAGGATTTCTCCCTCCAGCAGATCTGGTCCCTGTTCGAGCAGGGTTGGCCTCCTTCAACGGCAAAACCCAAGCAGAGGATTCTCCCAATCCGTCTGCGGGAGAACGGGTATGCTTCGTCCCCTATCTGCTGAGGGGGTGGGGTTTCCAATTCACCCATTCCACCGAGGGCTGTTGGACTACTACAGCCTCCAGTTGCACAATTTTACCCCCAGCTCCATCCTCCACATTGCGGGTTATGTCGCCCTATGTGTCAGGACCCCGACTCGATGTCACATCGATCTAGCCGGTAACACCTCATATCACTTTGCGGCCTCACGCACGGTATCCCCACGGGTGTCGTCTTACCTTTTCCCGGGACCGTTTGCGCCTTTTGGCTCACGTATATGATAGTGTCGCTAGCATCCATATGATAAGGAGCCCGGGCTGACATGACTAGTCGTAAACCCAAAGTGGCACGGACTTACAGGGACAGGCATCCATGACCCAGCTTCGAACGTGTTGGTCATCAGCAAGTGGGTCCGGGCTGTAGCACTGGGCTAGCAGGACTCTGGTAAACCGGGCTGTAGCGGGCTAACAGGACTCCGGTACTCAAAGCGTGACATTTCCCCGAAGGGACAGAGACAGGAACGAAGAAGGACACATGCCGGCCAGCCTAAGTGTTCCAGAGCAGTAGCAAGCTACCATGGCTCAGCGGTAACACTAGGAGACATTTCCCGGTAAGAGAGGCTACTAAAGATAAACAACTAGATAGTCAGATCCCACACATACCAAGCATTTCAATCATACACACAATATGCTCGATATGTGCAAATACAACGAAGCATCACAACATGACTCTATGACACAAGTATTTTATTTAAGGCTCAGGGAGCCATACATAACATACACATAGGTACGGGTCTCACGACCCCACATACAAGTCATACAGTCATACAAACCAGCAGCGGAAGTAACTTGTCTGAGTACAGACAACTAGTAAAATAAAAGAGGCTTGGAAAGCCTAGCTATACTACGTGGTCCTTCACAAGCTCAGGGTCACCACCTGGGTCTTTAGCCTACTCGTTGATGTCAACGTCTACATAGAACCCATCAGAAGGGGTTGCAGCGTCTTCTGTAAAAATGTAGATTATAGCAACATGAGTACAAAGGTACTCAGCAAGACTTACATCAGATCCTACATACATGCATAGTATCAAGAAGGGTTGGTGGAGTTATTGCAGCAAGCCAGCTTTGACTCTTGGCTAGGCTATCCTACGATACTCCAACTGAAATGGTTTTGCGCACACGAGTCCACTACTCACCACTTCAATACACTACCGAGGATCCACCTCCGTCTTCCTACAGAAGAGCCATCCTCGGCACTCACACTTATCTTGAGGCTTTTAGTAGTTTCCATTTACTTGTCTATGAACTATATAGGCAACCAAGTAGTCCTTTACCGCGGACGCGGCTATTCGAATAGATCATGTTAACCCTGCAGGGGTGTACTTCTTCATACACGCTCTCACCACTTACCGTCGCTTACACGACATGTACTCGGCAACCTTCAAGCGGAAGCCCAACGTGGGTGTCGGCCACGACCTACCTAATCACCTAAGCCTCCAGTCCAGGTTTATCGCCTATTCAGGTTCCATCCGCAGGGAGTCCGGCCGAAGTTTCCCATACGGCCCCGAACGATGTGAACAGGGTTCCCGAGATACCTAACGGGTACTCGGTACACCGTGCCACGTACCTACCGCATCACAGCCCACCCCTACGGTCAGCGCTGTCCACGGCCTCCAGTAGGCTACAAACACCAGAAACTACTTGCAACTCCTGGACGGAGAACTAGGGTGAATAAGAAGCCGAGAGGGTCCATTGGTTTCGGGCCCAATGCATGGTAGTAGCTGATTCTTAAATCACACATACAGATCTCAGTGCTTAAGGTCGGCTTCAATGAAACAACCCACCATGTACTCCTACATGGCCTCTCATCGATACCTTTACCAAATCGTGTTCACCACACCACTCTCATTACCGACATAATCATTTCACTCTAGCCCATCACCCAGATGAACCAGACCTGACACGACTCTAAGCATAGCAGGCATAGCAAGGTAGGAACAACACATACATAGGGCTCAATCAACTCCTACACATGCTAGTGGGTTTCATCTAGTTACTGTGGCAATGACAGGTCATGCAGAGGAAATGGGTTCAACTACCGTAGCACACAGCAGTTTGAATCGCGTTGTCTTAATGCAGTAAAAGAGAGCAGGAGCGAGAACATGGGATTGTATCGATATGATCAAATGGTTGGTTGCTTGCCTGATGGTTCGATGCACTGATATGGTTCTTCGTTAGGGTAATCACGGTACTCCTCGGGGGCAGAACCTGTCGCAAAGGACATCGATACACAAGCATCACCAAACAATGTGCAACAATATGATGCATGCATGAATCATGGCAATATGAGTGTGTTGGGCTAATGCAACTAGAACCAGAGGGGTTTGAACAAATTTGAATCAAGGATTCAAATTTCAAATTCAAATATGGTCCTTTAAAGTGCTTATCCTTGTTCTGCTTAAAACATCAATTTAACTTGTTTGATCATGCATGAAAATAGTACAGATGGATAGATTGGATTTTTCTGATCATTTTTCATATATAATTTGTCCAATTTGGAGTTACAGAATAAAAGTTATGAATTTTTGAAGTTTAAATAATATTCTGGAATTTCCTGATTTAATTTAAATCTAGAAAATCAATTACTGCGTCAGCCTGACATCAGTGTGATGTCAGCAGGTCAACGGAACAGGTCTGGGTCAAACCTGACAGTGGGTCCCGCATGTCAGGGTGATTAATTTAATTAAGATTTAATTAAAACTAATCCTGTATAATTAGCAGGGCTGGGCCCCACCTGTCATTGACTCAGGAGAGTCAACCAGGGCCCACCCGTGGTCAAAGTCAAAGTCGGCTGCCGGCGTTTAGCCGCCGGCGAGCCCGACGCGGCGGCGGGAGTGGTTTTGGCCATTTCGGCCACCAAATGGACCGCGGAGACCACCGGAGTGGAGCTGAGGACAAACTGCAGCTCTTGGCGGAGTCCGTTGGGGTCGGGGTGGCCGGAGTTGGCGCCGGCGACGACTTTGGCGGCCACCGGGGTTCGGTCGAGGATGAACTTGGCGCTAGAGGGGTCGGTGAGGCTCGTGGAGTGGCTAGCTAGGTGCTGTGGGACTCGGTGAGCAAGATGGACACCATCTTGTGGCCGGAGTGTGGCCGGAAGCACGTCGGCGACGAGGTCCGCGACGGCGCGGGCGTGTGATCCTCGTGCGGTGGCTACATGGCTCAGGAATGAGAGAGAGAGAGGGTCGGAGGAGTAGCTAGGCTCACAGCACCCCCGTAGAGGCCACCGGCGGGGTCGGGGACGAGCTGAGGCAGCGACGGCGTTGAAAGGGATCTCCGGCGACGGCGAGCTCGGGCGAGGTCGGTGCGGTGGTCTCGGGCCGCTCGAGCACACGGGGCTCGGCTAGCTCGATGAAGTGGACGGCGGCGAAGCTCCCGGACACGGTGGCACGGCGTGGGGTGGACGGAGGGCGTGGCTACGGCGAGGGGGTGGCGGCGATGGCATCGGCCATGGCTGGGGCGTGCGAGGGGGAGGAGCTGGAGAGGAGAGGGGGTGTCTGGGGGGTTCGGGGGAGAGAGAGAGGGCCGGTTTACGGCGTTAGCCGGGCGAGGGAGGCGGCGAGGCGGCGAGCAGCTGCGTGGCGAGCTGCGGTGCCGCCGCCGAGCACCTTGGCTGCCTGCCTGGCAAGCCAAGCAGCTCGCTGGAGCGGTGGCCGGGCTGGGCCGGCCAGGTGGGCTGGCTGGTGGGCGACAGGTAAGTTTCCCCCTTTTTTCTGTTTCTGTTTTTATTTAATATATCTGCAACTTTGTTGAATTTAATAAAATACCTAGGCAACTTCAAAAATCACCAAACTATCCTGGCCCATAGTTGGATTATTTCCAACATGAAACATTTTAGTTTGGAGATATTTGAGCATTTAAATATTTTATATTATTTTAAATGCCCAAATCCAAATATTTATGATTTAATTCAAAAACCCTAGGATGGCCTAGGAAAATGTGCACCACTTTTGGCAGAGGTTCTGAACCAAGGCAAAAATGATGGGCATTTTAGAAGGGCATTTCAGGTTCATTGAAAAATTATTTTAGTAACCCTAGTTGGTTTCAGAGGGGACTGGGGGTTCTGTCATCCCCATTTCAAGTTTCTGATGAAAGAGTAAACATGATGCAACACTCTAATGCATGACTAGCTAGGGTGTGACAACTCACCCCCACTCAAAAGAATCTCGTCCCGAGATTTGGGTTCCTCCAGGAAGAAGGCGGGATATTCGAGTCGAAGACGATCCTCCCTTTCCCAGGTTGCTTCATCCTCAGAATGGTGCGACCATTGAACTTTGAGAAACTTGATGTTATGACGTCGGGTGGTACGCTCGGCCTGATCGAGGATACGAATGGGGTACTCTCGATATGTAAAATTATCTTGGAGATCAAGCGTTTCGTGGTCCACTTCACGGATAGGATCCGAGAAGCAACGCCTGAGTTGAGAAACGTGGAAGACATCGTGGACCCTGGAGAGGTGCGGAGGTAGTTCCAATTGGTAGGCAACTTCTCCTCGTTTGGCGAGAATGCGAAAAGGTCCAATGTAACGAGGAGCCAATTTGCCGATACCGAAACGATGGGTTCCCTTCAGAGGGGTGACCCGAAGATAAGCCTTCTCGTCAACTTCGAAAGTCATAGCCCTATGTTTTCGGTCATATTGACTCTTTTGACGAGATTGGGCTGTTTTCAACTTTTCACGAACGATACGAACTTGTTCTTCTGCTTCCTGAATCATATCCGGGCCAAAGAATTGTCTTTCCCCGGTATCTGACCAGTTAAGGGGTGTTCGACATCGTCGTCCATAGAGAACTTCAAAAGGGGCTTTACCCAAGCTAGATTGATAGCTGTTGTTGTAGGCGAATTTGGCAAATGGAAGGCACTTCTCCCAGTCCATTCCGAAAGAGATAACAGAGGCTCGAAGCATGTCTTCTAGAATTTGGTTGACGCGTTCCACTTGACCACTCGACTGAGGGTGGAAAGCGGTGCTAACGGAGAGACGGGTTCCCATAGCATTTTGGAAACTTTCCCAAAATCGAGAGGTGAAAAGACTTCCTCGATCCGAGTTAATTTCCAAAGGAACACCATGGAGAGACACTATTCGGGAGATGTACAAATCTGCCAGCTGACTAGCGGTTATACTCTCACGAACAGGTAAGAAATGAGCTACTTTGGAAAGACGATCGACCACGACGAAAATAGCATTATTCCCTCTTTTGGTCCTGGGAAAACCGGTAATGAAATCCATACCAATTTTATCCCATTTCCATTCAGGAATAGCTAAGGGTTGAAGGGTGCCAGCAGGCCGTTGATGCTCTGCTTTTACACGACGACAAACGTCGCAATTTGCAATATACTGAGCGATTTCTCTCTTCATCCTAGTCCACCAGACCTCTGGCGTAGGTCCTGATACATTTTAGTGCTACCGGGATGAATGGTGAGAGGAGATTCATGAGCTTCCTTAAGGATTAATCGCCTTAGGTTGCGCACTTTGGGAACCACTAGTCGATTCCCGAAGTATACGACTCCTTGATCATTAATGGAGAAACAATTCGCAATTCCTTTCTGAATGTTCCTCTTGATGCGGGAGATTCCCGGATCTACCTTCTGTGCTTTGATAATTTGATCCGTAAGGGTAGGTTTTGCCACCAAGGTGGAAAGAAAACCTTGAGGTACAATGTGAAGTTAAGCTTCCGAAATTCCTCATGGAGAAGCGGTTGACTTTGTTGTAACATCAGGTTGTTACAATAAGATTTACGACTTAGCGCATCAGCCATGACGTTGGCTTTCCCTGGGGTGTAGGTTATTCCTAAGTCGAAGTCTGTGATCAATTCAACCCAACGTCTCTGCCTGAGATTCAAATCCGGTTGGGTGAAAATATACTTCAGACTTTGGTGATCAGTGAATATTTCGCAACGATTACCGAGGAGGTAATGTCGCCAGGTCTTAAGTGCATAGACTACGGCTGCAAGCTCTAGATCATGAGTAGGATAATTCTCCTCATGTGGGTGCAATTGCCGTGAAGCGTAAGCAATTACGTGTCGATCTTGCATGAGAATGCAACCTAGTCGTTGTCGCGAGGCGTCGCAGTAGATAACAAAGTCCTTGGAGAAGTCTGGCGGTACCAGCACGGGAGCAGAGGTCAGGCGTCTTTTCAGTTCCTGAAAGCTGTGCTCACATTGTGGAGTCCATTCGAACTTCTTATCTTTCTTGAGGAGTTCGGTTAGAGGTTTAGCAACTTTGGAGAAGTTCTCGACAAAGCGACGGCAATAGCTCGCTAAGCCCAGAAAACTCCGAACTTGCTTGACCGATTCAGGTGGAGTCCAATTAAGGACGGCTTGAACTCGCTCAGGGTTAACTGCAATACCTTTACCAGATATTACATGACCCAGATAGGTCACTTCTGACAACCAGAATTCACATTTCGAAAATTTGCCATAAAGGCGATGCTCTCGAAGTTTCTTCAACACTAGCCTTAGATGTTCGGCATGTTCTTCCTCGTTCTTGGAGTAGATGAGTATATCATCGAGGTAAACCACGACGAATTTATCCAAATACTCCATGAAAATGAGTTCATTAACCGAGAAAAGGTGGCTGGAGCGTTGGTTAAACCGAAGGACATGACGGTGTACTCGTATTGGCCATAACGAGTAACAAAGGCCGTTTTAGGAATGTCCCCGTTTCTGATTTTTATTTGATGGTAGCCCAACCTCAAATCCATCTTGGAGAAGACTGAGGATCCAGCGAGCTGATCATACAGGTCGTTGATCCTGGGAAGCGGGTATTTGTTCTTGATTGTGACCAAATTGACAGGTCGGTAATCTACAACCATCCGGTCCGTACCATCCTTCTTCTTGACGAATAGGACGGGGCAAGCCCACGGAGATGAGCTAGGTCGGATGAAACCCTTTTTCAAGGATTCATCGAGTTGCTTCTTAAGCTCGGCTAGTTCTAGTGGTGCCATCTTATAAGGTCTTCTAGCAATCGGAACGGTTCCGGGGATGAGGTCTATTACGAACTCAACATCCCTGTCAGGTGGAACACCTGGCAATTCCTCTGGAAAGACATCCGGGAAGTCACAAACTACCGGCACGTCCTCAAGGTCTCGCAAAGGGCTGGCGTTAAGAGAATATAATTGTCGCTTGGCTATTCGGGTCAAGACATTGACTATCTTCCCCGAAGGATGGGTGAGTTGAACAGTCCTAGAGAAGCAATCAATTTGGGCATGATGAGCTGACATCCAGTCCATACCCAGAATGATATTAATATCTGAAGATTTAAGGGCTATCAAAGATGCGAGAAAAACAAGTCTGTCGACTTGGATTTCATTTCCATGGCTTACTCTAGAAGTTTGCCATTTGGATCCCGGAGTTTGAATTACCATAGAGGTTGGCATATCACCGAATGCGACGTTATGCAAGCGAGCATAGTTTTCAGATATAAAAGAATGAGAGGCTCCTGTATTGAAAAGAACAGATGCCGGGTGGCAATTAACAAGAAGCGTACCGAGAACGACGTTGGGATCCTCTTGAGCTTCTTCGGCAGAGATACAGTTGACATGGCCACGTGAAGCGGCGACCGGCTTAGCGTGGAATATTTTTCCTGTCGGCTTGCCACGGCCAACAGCTTTAGCAGATTGGTTGGGGTTGGTCTGGGGACACTCACGCATATAGTGACCAGATTCCCCACATTTGAAACAAGTCACGGAACTGGTACGTGGAGGAGCATTATTGGTTGGACCCCCATAGGGCTTGGCCGGTGCAGACTGTTGAACGGGGCGAGGCGCCTGGAAAGATGGCCTCGGTGTGAACCTGGGTGGTAGGGCGGTGTTGGGTACCCACACGCGGCGCTTCTGAGGACCAGCACCGGACGAGGAACCCATGTCACGGCCATGCTTGCGTGTTGCGTCATAGTCAGTCTGACCAGTTTCAGCACTGATGGCTTTGTTGACAAGTTTCTGAAAAGATGTGCACTCATGCAGACGGAGGTCGCGGCGAAGCTCAGGACTAAGTCCCTTACGGAACCTTGCTTGCTTCTTGGCGTCAGTAGACACTTCCTCAGTTGCATATCGGGCGAGATTACCAAACTCCCTGCTATAGACATCCACAGAAAGTCGGCCTTGGGTGAAACTGCAAAATTCTTCACGTTTACGGTCCATGAGACCCTCCGGAATGTGATGTTCACGGAAAGCCTCGCTGAACTCAGCCCAAGTAGTGACATGGCCCGCTGGCCGCATAGCTCCATAATTCTCCCACCATAGACTGGCGGGGCCTTCAAGATGATATGCAGCAAAGGTGACCTTGTCAACCTCAGCTACTAGCGCGGAACGCAGCTTGTGAGAGATACTGTGAAGCCAATCATCAGCGTCGAGAGGCTCGACGGAGTGGTGGAACGTGGGTGGATGCAATTTGATAAAATCACTGAGTGACACCACGTTAGCCCTCTGATGGTGTGCTGTATTCTGTTCAATACGCTCCAACAAACGGTTGGTCTCCCGCTTGTTTCTCTCAGCTTCCATCATAACCTCGGCTAGTGAAGGAGGATGAGGCAGATTTTCATTCCTGGCTTCACTGCCTTCGGCCTGCTCTTGGGAAGCAGGGTTAGCGCGCGTGTTGACCATCCTAGGTAAACATGACAATGATTTAGTTAGAACGGTAAGATTCTGACATAGGGTACAGAATGTAAGGAATAATTCGGAATGCAAGATGATCATCCGTATGACATGGTAAATACAGCAACTGCTTCTTTTATTCCATCGTCATACACACCATACAGGGTTTAGTACAAGACCAAACAAGTACTATTACGGTGAAAAGAGGATTACATCTCATCGAAGGCATCCCAAGCTCCTATACATTATTTTTCTACACCTCCGGAAGAGTACAAGCTAAGTCATATCCCACGAGTCACGCGGGACGATAGACGACACAGCTAGTGCGAACTAGTGATACTACCACTAACTCAGACCGATCCGTAGTAGTCCTCGTAGAAGTCACCTCCATAGCCTGGGAGTTCAACATGATCATCCGGAAACAGACGGTCTCACGGAGCTTGTGGACCATAGGGGCTAGGATGAGGCCTTGGACCAGCAAACGGTGGCCTGCGGGGACCGCGAGGTGGGGTGATGCCTCCTACATCACGCCAAACCATCACGTCCGGCAGAGCAGATCTCACAGGATAGAGATCGCGCATATCTGAATATCCAGCTTGCACCGCCGGTGCGAACCGAGTCAAAGTAGCCCAGTGGTCAGCACGGGTATTGAAGAGCTCTAACCTTAAGGCCCGATTTTCACGGTCCTTATCCTCGAGCATCTCAGCAGTGGTGCGAGTTCGTGAATCCTCCTGAGTGGAGTCAGCATAGATAGCCTGGAGATACCCTTGTGCTCCCGGAAGTGATCCTGGCATATACCGGAAATCAGAGTCCCGAAATAAACCAGATCTGACTCGCATAATGGTCATCATAGAGTAGGCGGCATCCTGCACAGCCATCTCAATAGTAACCCCGAGTCCATAGGAACAGTGAAGAGGCTCGGTGGATCCAGGATAAGATGGAAATATCCTGACAGTGTAGAGATACTGGCTTTGATTAAAATCTCGGAATTGCTCTTCGACCGTGTACTCAGGATACCAGCGGTATCCAGCCTCAGTCATTACCCTGACCAACTTAGCAGTATGGCCGGGTATATCTAGGCATCGAGTCAGGCGAACCACTTGATTGAGGTCGCGAGTGGCCATCTGAAAGCACAATCATAATGCAAAGGCATTAGAATTTCTAGCAAAATTTCGGCAGCATAACAGCTGTAAATGCTCAAAAAGGATTTTGAGACATTTGACAAAGGATTTCGTACACACTCAACATCATCACCTCCAAGTTCTGAAACCATTCTGGCAACATAATGTGGTAGTAGAACTGAACTAGGCTTGTAACCATCAAACTTATAAGGTACTACTGATTAGTAACACGTGATCCTGATAGAGAGAATAGATCCTAATTCCTTATCCCCCGGTGGAAGAATGGACTGACTCAGATCAGAATGTCACAAGATAGAGGAGTAAAAAGAGCCTTACGTTCCAACCCACAAACAATTCCCCTACATATAACTAAAGAATTTCTAGACTCAACATCGACCAGTTTGGCTTGAAGAACCTACAGGCAGTCCGGCTCTGATGCCAACGCTGTCAGGACCCCGACTCGATGTCACATCGATCTAGCCGGTAACACCTCATATCACTTTGCGGCCTCACGCACGGTATCCCCACGGGTGTCGTCTTACCTTTTCCCGGGACCGTTTGCGCCTTTTGGCTCACGTATATGATAGTGTCGCTAGCATCCATATGATAAGGAGCCCGGGCTGACATGACTAGTCGTAAACCCAAAGTGGCACAGACTTACAGGGACAGACATCCATGACCCAGCTTCGAACGTGTCGGTCATCAGCAAGTGGGTCCGGGCTGTAGCACTGGGCTAGCAGGACTCCGGTAAACCGGGCTGTAGCGGGCTAACAGGACTCCGGTACTCAATGCGTGACATTTCCCCGAAGGGACAGACACAGGAACGAAGAAGGACACATGCCGGCCAGCCTAAGTGTTCCAGAGCAGTAGCAAGCTACCATGGCTCAGCGGTAACACTAGGAGACATTTCCCGGTAAGAGAGGCTACTAAAGATAAACAACTAGATAGTCAGATCCCACACATACCAAGCATTTCAATCATACACACAATATGCTCGATATGTGCAAATACAACGAAGCATCACAACATGACTCTATGACACAAGTATTTTATTTAAGGCTCAGGGAGCCATACATAACATACACATAGGTACGGGTCTCACGACCCCACATACAAGTCATACAGTCATACAAACCAGCAGCGGAAGTAACTTGTCTGAGTACAGACAACTAGTAAAATAAAAGAGGCTTGGAAAGCCTAGCTATACTACGTGGTCCTTCACAAGCTCAGGGTCACCACCTGGGTCTTTAGCCTACTCGTTGATGTCAACGTCTACATAGAACCCATCAGAAGGGGTTGCAGCGTCTTCTGTAAAAATGTAGATTATAGCAACATGAGTACAAAGGTACTCAGCAAGACTTACATCAGATCCTACATACATGCATAGTATCAAGAAGGGTTGGTGGAGTTATTGCAGCAAGCCAGCTTTGACTCTTGGCTAGGCTATCCTACGATACTCCAACTGAAATGGTTTTGCGCACACGAGTCCACTACTCACCACTTCAATACACTACCGAGGATCCACCTCCGTCTTCCTACAGAAGAGCCATCCTCGGCACTCACACTTATCTTGAGGCTTTTAGTAGTTTCCATTTACTTGTCTATGAACTGTATAGGCAACCAAGTAGTCCTTTACCGCGGACGCGGCTATTCGAATAGATCATGTTAACCCTGCAGGGGTGTACTTCTTCATACACGCTCTCACCACTTACCGTCGCTTACACGACATGTACTCGGCAACCTTCAAGTGGAAGCCCAACGTGGGTGTCGGCCATGACCTACCTAATCACCTAAGCCTCCAGTCCAGGTTTATCGCCTATTCAGGTTCCATCCGCAGGGAGTCCGGCCGAAGTTTCCCATACGGCCCCGAACGATGTGAACAGGGTTCCCGAGATACCTAACGGGTACTCGGTACACCGTGCCACGTACCTACCGCATCATAGCCCACCCCTACGGTCAGCGCTGTCCACGGCCTCCAGTAGGCTACAAACACCAGAAACTACTTGCAACTCCTGGACGGAGAACTAGGGTGAATAAGAAGCCGAGAGGGTCCATTGGTTTCGGGCCCAATGCATGGTAGTAGCTGATTCTTAAATCACACATACAGATCTCAGTGCTTAAGGTCGGCTTCAATGAAACAACCCACCATGTACTCCTACATGGCCTCTCATCGATACCTTTACCAAATCGTGTTCACCACACCACTCTCATTACCGACATAATCATTTCACTCTAGCCCATCACCCAGATGAACCAGACCTGACACGACTCTAAGCATAGCAGGCATAGCAAGGTAGGAACAACACATACACATGGCTCAATCAACTCCTACACATGCTAGTGGGTTTCATCTAGTTACTATGGCAATGACAGGTCATGCAGAGGAAATGGGTTCAACTACCGTAGCACACAGCAGTTTGAATCGCGTTGTCTTAATGCAGTAAAAGAGAGCAGGAGCGAGAACATGGGATTGTATCGATATGATCAAATGGTTGGTTGCTTGCCTGATGGTTCGATGCACTGATATGGTTCTTCGTTAGGGTAATCACGGTACTCCTCGGGGGCAGAACCTGTCGCAAAGGACATCGATACACAAGCATCACCAAACAATGTGCAACAATATGATGCATGCATGAATCATGGCAATATGAGTGTGTTGGGCTAATGCAACTAGAACCAGAGGGGTTTGAACAAATTTGAATCAAGGATTCAAATTTCAAATTCAAATATGGTCCTTTAAAGTGCTTATCCTTGTTCTGCTTAAAACATCAATTTAACTTGTTTGATCATGCATGAAAATAGTACAGATGGATAGATTGGATTTTTCTGATCATTTTTCATATATAATTTGTCCAATTTGGAGTTACAGAATAAAAGTTATGAATTTTTGAAGTTTAAATAATATTCTGGAATTTCCTGATTTAATTTAAATCCAGAAAATCAATTACTGCGTCAGCCTGACATCAGTGTGACGTCAGCAGGTCAACGGAACAGGTCTGGGTCAAACCTGACAGTGGGTCCCGCATGTCAGGGTGATTAATTTAATTAAGATTTAATTAAAACTAATCCTGTATAATTAGCAGGGCTGGGCCCCACCTGTCATTGACTCAGGAGAGTCAACCAGGGGCCACCCGTGGTCAAAGTCAAAGTCGGCTGCCGGCGTTTAGCCGCCGGCGAGCCCGACGCGGCGGCGGGAGTGGTTTTGGCCATTTCGGCCACCAAATGGACCGCGGAGACCACCGGAGTGGAGCTGAGGACAAACCGCAGCTCTTGGCGGAGTCCGTTGGGGTCGGGGTGGCCGGAGTTGGCGCCGGCGACGACTTTGGCGGCCACCGGGGTTCGGTCGAGGATGAACTTGGCGCTAGAGGGGTCGGTGAGGCTCGTGGAGTGGCTAGCTAGGTGCTGTGGGACTCGGTGAGCAAGATGGACACCATCTTGTGGCCGGAGTGTGGCCGGAAGCACGTCGGCGACGAGGTCCGCGACGGCGCGGGCGTGTTATCCTCGTGCGGTGGCTACACGGCTCGGGAATGAGAGAGAGAGGGTCGGAGGGGTAGCTAGGCTCACAGCGCTCCCGTAGAGGCCACCGGCGGGGTCGGGGACGAGCTGAGGCAGCGACGGCGTTGAAAGGGATCTCCGGCGACGGCGAGCTCGGGCGAGGTCGGTGCGGTGGTCTCGGGCCGCTCGAGCACACGGGGCTCGGCTAGCTCGATGAAGTGGACGGCGGCGAAGCTCCTGGACACGGTGGCACGGCGTGGGGTGGACGGAGGGCGTGGCTACGGCGAGGGGGTGGCGGCGATGGCGTCGGCCATGGCTGGGGCGTGCGAGGGGGAGGAGCTGGAGAGGAGAGGGGGTGTCTGGGGGGTTCGGGGGAGAGAGGGAGGCCGGTTCACGGCGTTAGCCGGGCGAGGGAGGCGGCGAGGCGGCGAGCAGCTGCGTGGCGAGCTGCGGTGCCGCCGCCGAGCACCTTGGCTGCCTGCCTGGCAAGCCAAGCAGCTCGCTGGAGCGGTGGCCGGGCTGGGCCGGCCAGGTGGGCTGGCTGGTGGGCGACAGGTAAGTTTCCCCCTTTTTTTCTGTTTCTGTTTTTTATTTAATATATCTGCAACTTTGTTGAATTTAATAAAATACCTAGGCAACTTCAAAAATCACCAAACTATTCCTGGCCCATAGTTGGATTATTTCCAACATGAAACATTTTAGTTTGGAGATATTTGAGCATTTAAATATTTTATATTATTTTAAATGCCCAAATCCAAATATTTATGATTTAATTCAAAAACCCTAGGATGGCCTAGGAAAATGTGCACCACTTTTGGCAGAGGTTCTGAACCAAGGCAAAAATGATGGGCATTTTAGAAGGGCATTTCAGGTTCATTGAAAAATTATTTTAGTAACCCTAGTTGGTTTCAGAGGGGACTGGGGGTTCTGTCATCCCCATTTCAAGTTTCTGATGAAAGAGTAAACATGATGCAACACTCTAATGCATGACTAGCTAGGGTGTGACACTATGCGAACTATTCCTGGGTTGCAAGGCCCATTTTGATTTATGGAGAAGACTATTTTGCCTCGTCCCTCGCAATCAAGGTGGATCAATCTTTGAAGTGGGGGGAGCTGAAGTGTGGCGCATTGTCAGGACCAGATATATGTCCGGCATGCCGAAGAAAGCTCCCGAAGAGTGGTCTTCTGAATGGTTCTACATTGACGATGTCGCTCTACCAGACCCCGTCCGCATAGGCCTCCCCGAGTTTTCAAATGCTCCGCTGAAGAAGCGCCACAGCTGGCGTCCTCAGAGCCTCGAGGAAGAAGATAGTGCGGAAATCAGCTTGCTACTGGGCAAGATTAAAACGCCTGCCCAGTCCAGATTTTCAATAGTCAAAGTGATGGCAATTTCCATAACGCGGGGGGTCCAGCCACTCCAATACCGAGGACTGCCCATGTGGCACTATAAGGAGAAGACGACGCCTCATGTTATGGCCGAAAAGGCCCGAAGACCCCCGCCACTCTAGCCAAGATCCTGGCCAAGCTGTATAAAGGGGAGAAGGAGGAGTTCAGCCGTGTCCAACATCGAGACGGACTTTCCATGTACAATCCTCCCAGCTTGGTAAGGTTCGGCTTCACTTAATTTATCTTGTCCTTGGATCATCCGTTGACAGGCAGCATCTTATCTGCTCATAATAGGAATGGCGAAAGGCTATCGAGGGGATCCATGACCCTGCCCCTCAGCCGGAGAATCACAACGGGGATCTTGACCCCGGATATGAAGAACACTCGGACATATTCGTGGAGCTTGAGGAGGGAACGTTCTATCAGATGAGCTACGACGGTACATATATACCTATTATCGCTGATTACCCCGGCCTCGTTCCAGTTTCACACGTAAGTGATCCGAAGACACCTTATTCAAAAGAAATCTCTCCTTCCTTCTTACCCACTGCACTATCCTGTGCTCAAAAGGGGAAGGGTTCAGCGCGACGTACCGCTCCAAGGGTACCTCCGAAGAGGGCGTCCCCTACTCCGGGCGAGTCTTCCAAGAGGAAAGCAAACAAAGACACGGCCATATCTTCATCGAACAGGTACGAATTCACCAACATGCACCTGAGCAGTCACGTCCAACTGTGACCTTCCCGTTTTCCATGTGTCAGGAGAAAGGTGCGCCGGACTATATCCTGAGGTTCGAGGGGCCGTACTTCCCGCAGCCAGGATTCAAACCCTGTCGTGAAGACGGGGGCTGATGCAGGGGCGACGCCGGACTGTCCTCCAGCCGAGGACTCGAATGATGTATCCGTCACCAACTCGGAAGTGGAGAGTGCCATGAATCATCGGTGCCGCCGGGCCATTTTACAAGACCCTGGATTTTCAGAAGAGTCGTTTAACGCATTCAGCTAGGCCGATGCATACATCCGAGCTGCTCGAGATGGAATTAACAGGGCCACAAAGCAACATTTGAAAGATGTGCAGGTAAATTTGTTTTGTCTGACTATGATAACCATATGCCAGTAGCCCCCGAGACTTAAAGGAGTTGAAACAACTGATTTAAGGATCAATGTACAACCAGGTGCTTACGGAGAAGAACACTCAGCTAGCTCAGGAACTAGAAAAGTGTCAGCGCCAGCTTCTTGCTGCCAATGCCGAACTGGAGAAATACAAGACATCTCCCAGTAATATTTCCCTCTATCGAAAATTCATAATGATACACCGATAGTGTGAATCTGGGTACTTATCTGTGTGTTGGGTCGTTAGACCAAGTACAGGAGCAGCTGGACGCCGCTTGAAGCGAAGAACACGGAGCCAAAAAGCTACTAGCAGCGGGTGAGCGTGTATTGACAAAAGTCGTTAAGGAGAAAAAGAAACTCCAGGATTCGAACACCAAACTGGGCGAAGAACTGAAAGATGTGCGAGCTCAGCTAGCGGATTCTGTGAAGGAGAATAAGAAGCTCCGAGGCGGCATATTCAGTATGTGGCTGCTTTTATCTTATAACAGTTTGGAGGTAACCGTAGCTGATATAGCTGTAATTGCAGGTGTATTGACGAACCGCCCCGAAGAGGAGGTGTCCGGATCATCAAGTGATCTTCTGCAAGGGCTGTCGTAGTTGCATGAGCAAGCTTGGTAGGCGATGCGGAGTGTAGCCAAGGCCTTATGGCCATCCGACTCCCCTCCAGGAAGCATGGAGAAGCTGGTAGAGTTGTTCAAGGGAGCGCGGCGGCGTGTCCGGCTGTGGAAGATATCAGCCTGCCGAGAGGGTGCGCGAGAGGCCCGGGCCATGGTGAAGACGTGATATACCAAGCTGGATCCTAATCACATGGCTCGTGTCGGACTACTAGGGCTGAATGGGGAAGAAATTCCTGTTGGTTTAGTATATGACCAAGTAGAGGTGGCCGCTGAATATTCCCAACAGGATTGTAAATTAGACCGCCTTTTGGATGGTATAGAGGAGTAAGTGTTTGAGTCGTAAGCGACTATGTACTTTCCTTCTAGCTGGATAATAAAGACAATTGTCATCGCCGACCTTTTCGCTTCAACCTCTTGACCCGAAGGTTCGGAGTGTTTCCGAATAACGTAGCGGTAGAATATACTAGGGTATGCGTGGAAACCAGACATAGGGGTCATAATTGCTCGAACAGACAATGTGTATCCGGCTAGTTATGTTATATTACATTATGTAAGAAACATCTTCCAGAGAGAATTGTTCCGTTAAGGGTTCCTTTCCCTAGGTGTGCATGCATGTTAATGTGCATGTCCGAACTGTGATTGATAAAATCATAGAGTAAGTAACATCTAGGGTTCACAATGGAGTGAATGCGGAAACACCTTTAATTCGCCGACCGAATATTCCCTTAAGAACGCTAGCTTTCGGCTTCACCCAGTCTAAGGTACACATCCGGATGACCCGGCAGTAACAATCGCAGAGGTGCTCCCTTTATGTCCTAGCTGACCAGGAATGTAGTGCATAAGCACAGGAGCCAGGCAACCCATCCTGGCCAAAACATAAGTCATATCGATGCATATAGTGGCGAAGAAAAGGTACATATGGAAAAAAGGAACACATATGTGCTGAGCTTGATGCTCGAAGAATAATCACAAGCTTCTGTACGACAAGCCCCCAGGTATAATGAACGTACATATTTAGAGATGTACGCGTCAGGTAGGGATGGTCTAGCCGCACTAAAGCCGTAAGGCTAAAGAGAAAACGAAAAAAGGTAAAAGACGTAAAGAGAAAAATAAATAAATAATGGTAATAACAGGAGCGAGGAAACGAACACAGAATTCGGCGTTAGGCATAAAATCGTCGTAGTTTGGCTGCGTTCCAGGGGTTCGTCTCTAGGTGATTATCTGACGCATCACATAGGCGGTACGCTCCTCTGGTGAGAACTTCATCAATAATGAAGGGACCCTCCCACTTGGGCTTGAGTTTGTCCTTTTTCTTCTCCGGCAAGCGTAGAACGAGTTCACCAACGTTATACGTCTTGGCCTGCACTTCTCTGCTTTGATACCTGCGAGCCTGCTGTTGATAAAATGCGGAACAGGCTTTGGCGATGTGGCACTCCTCCTCCAAGGCATCTAAGCTGTCCTGCCGATCAAGCTCGGCTTCTCTCTCTTCGTACATACGCACTCAAGGTGAGTCATGAATAATATCGCAGGGTAACACTACTTCCGCATCGTACACCATGAAGAAGGGTGTATATCCAGTAGAGCGGTTGGGCGTGGTCCGCAGCCCCCAGAGTACGGAGTCAAGTTCCTCCACCCAGTGCTTATCTGATTCCTTCAAAGACCGCACTAGTTTGGGTTTGATGCCGCTCATAATAAGACCATTAGCCTGTTCGACTTGACCATTTGTTTGCGGGTGATAGACAAAGGCGTAATCGAGCTTAGTGCCTAGATTAGCGCACCAGGTTTTCACCTCATCATCTGTAAAATTGGAGCCATTATCGGTGATTATACTGTGCGGGACCCCATAACGGTGTACCATGCCGGATATGAAATTTATTACTGGCCCCGCTTCGGCCGTTTTAACTGGTTTGGCCTCTATCCACTTAGTGAATTTATCCACCATGACCAGCAGATACTTTCTCTTATGGCTTCCTCCTTTAAGGGGTCCGACCATATCGAGTCCGCAGACCGCAAAAGGCCAAGTGATGGGGATTGTTTGTAAGGTAGTGGGGGCATATGGCTTTGATTCGCAAAGAGTTGGCATCTGATGCAATGTTGGACAAGGTCCTGTGCATCTGCTCGAGCCATCGACCAATAAAACCCTATACGGAAGGCCTTGCTAACAAGGGCCCAAGCTGCGGCGTGGTGATCGCCGAGCCCGGCATGAATTTCAGCCAAGAGCTGCCGCCCCTCTTCCTCGGATATACATCGTTCAAGGACTCCAGTGGCTCTTTTCTTATAGAGCTCTCCATCATGAACCGTGTATGCCTTTGAACACCGGACAATGCAGCGGGCCTCATTCTGGTCCTTAGGAAGCTCTTTCCTGTTAAGGTAGGCCAGGAAGGATTCGGTCCATGGGGCGATGACTTCCATGATGAGATGCGCTGACGGTGTTATTTCGGTGGCTGAGCCCCCGACGACGTTGGTGTTTCCGGGATCTGGGGTTATGTTTGGATCCGGACTAGTATTGTCGTTTTCCCCCTTCCACACCACAGATGGCTTAAAGAGCCTTTCCAGGAAAATATTAGGTGGGACGGGGTCGCGCTTAGCGCCGATACGAGCAAGAACATCCGCTGCTTGATTACTTTCTCGAGCCACATGATGGAACTCGAGCCCTTTGAACCGGGCCGACATTTTTATAACTGCATTACAGTATGCTGCCATCTTCGGATCTTTGGCGTCGAAATCTCCATTTATTTGAGATATTGCAAGGTTTGATTCCCCGCGTACTTCTAGGTGTTGTATGCCCATGGAGACAGCCATCCGAAGACCATGCAATAAGGCCTCGTATTCGGCTGCGTTATTGGAGTCTATGTATAGTATTTGGAGAACGTATTGGACGACATCTCCAGTAGGGGATGTTAAAACGACGCCTGCTCCTAACCCTGCCAGCATTTTGGAGCCGTCGAAATACATGACCCAATTGGAGTATGTGCTGTACTCTTTTGGGAGTTCGGCCTCCGTCCATTCAGCGACGAAGTCGGCCAGTACTTGGGATTGGATAACTCAACATGGCTTATATGTAATGTCAAATGGGAGGAGCTCGATGGCCCATTGGGCAATCTGGCTCATGGCATCGCGGTTGTTTATAATGTCATTGAGTGGTACTTCGGAGGCCACTGTGATCGAACACTCCTGGAAGTAGTGACGGAGCTTTCGGGATGCCATGAAGACCGCATATGCTATCTTTCGATAATGAGGGTACCGGGATTTGCATGGTGTAAGGACAGTAGATACATAGTATACTGGCTTCTGAAGCGGGAATTTATGTCCGTCCTGTTCTCGTTCAACGACGAGTACGGCGCTCACCGCCTGATGTGCTGCCGATATGTATAATAGCATCGGTTCACCGACTTTTGGTGCGGCCAGGATTGGATTGCTCGCAAGAAGGGTTTTTATTTCCTCCAGTACGACTGTTGCCGCGTCCGTCCACTCGAAGTGGTCGGTTCGCCATAGAAGGCAATAGAGTGGCAGTGCCTTTTCTCCCAATCTGGAGATAAAGCGTCTTAGAGCTGTGATATGTCTCCAACGTATCTATAATTTTTGATTGCTCCATGCTACTTTATCTACTGTTTTGGACTATATTGGGCTTTATTTTCCACTTTTATATTATTTTTGGGACTAACCTATTAACCGGAGGCCCAGCCCAGAATTGCTGTTTTTTTGCCTATTTTAGTATTTCGAGGAAACATAATATCAAACGGAGTCCAAACGGAATGAAACCTTCGGGAACATGATCTTCTCACCGAATGTGTTCCAAGAGACTTGGACCCTACTCCAAGAAGTTTCCGGGGAGGTCACGATGGTGGAGGGCGCGCCCCCCCTGGGCGCGTCCCCTGCCTCATGGGCCCCTCGGAGCTCCACCGACGTGCTCCTTCCTCCTATATATACCTATGTACCCCCATTAGACCAGAGAGGGAGCCAAACACCTAATTCCACTGCCGCAACTTCCTGTATCCACGAGATCCCATCTTGGGGCCTGTTCCGGAGCTCCGCCGGAGAGGGCATCCATCACGGAGGGCTTCTACATCAACACCATAGCCCTTATGATGAAGTGTGAGTAGTTTACTTCAGACCTTCGGGTCCATAGCTAGTAGCTAGATGGCTTCTTCTCTCTTTTTGGATCTCAATACAATGTTCTCCCCTTCTCTCGTGGAGATCTATTCGATGTAATCTTCTTTTTGCGGTGTGTTTGTTGAGACCGATGAATTGTGGGTTTATGATCCAACTTATCTATGAATAATATTTGAATCTTCTCTGAATTCTTTTATGTACGATTGAGTTATCTTTGCAAGTCTCTTCGAATTATCCGTTTGGTTTGGCCAACTAGATTGGTAGTTCTTGCAATGGGAGAAGTGCTTAGCTTTGGGTTCAATCTTGCGGTGTCCTTACTCAGTGACAGAAAGAGTTGCAAGGCACGTATTGTATTGTTGCCATCGAGGATAACAAGATGGGGTATTTATCATATTGCATGAATTTATTCCTCTACATCATGTCATCTTGCTTAAGGCGTTACTCTGTTTTTAACTTAATACTCTAGATGCATGCTGGATAGCGGTCGATGAGTGGAGTAATAGTAGTAGATGCAGGCAGGAGTCGGTCTACTTATCACGGACGTGATGCCTATATACATGATCATACCTAGATAACCTCATAACTATTCTCAATTCTATCAATTGCTCAACAGTAATTTGTTCACCCATCGTAGAATATCTATGCCCTTGAGAGAAGCCACTAGTGAAACCTATGGCCCCCGGGTCTATTCTCATCATATCAATCTCCATTACTTTATTTTACTTGTTTTTCTTTTACTTTTTACTTTGCATCTTTATACCAAAAATACCAAAAATATTATCTCTATTAGATCTCACTCTCGTAAATGACCGTGAAGGGATTGACAACCCCTAAGCGTTGGTTGCGAGTTGCTACCGTTTTTTGCAGGTACGAGGGACTTGCGCGTGACCTCCTACTGGATTGATACCTTGGTTCACAAAAACTGAGGGAAATACTTACGCTACTGTGCTGCATCACCCCCTCCTCTTCGGGGAAAACCAATGCTAGCTCGAGACATAGCAAGAAGGATTTCTAGCGCCGTTGCCGGGGAGGCCTACACCAAGTCAAGTCAAGATTTACTCTCCCGTCAACGAGCCATTTCGGGCGCCGTTGCCGGGGAGGCCTACGCCAAGTCAAGTCAAGATTTACTCTCCCGTCAACGAGCCATTTCGGGCGCTGTTGCCGGGGAGGCCTACGCCAAGTCAAGTCAAGATTTACTCTCCCGTCAACAAGCCATTTCTAGCGCCGTTGCCGGGGAGGCCTACGCCAAGTCAAGTCAAGATTTACTCTCCCGTCAACGAGCCATTTCTGGCGCCGTTGCCGGGGAAGCCTACGCAAAAGTCAACATACCAAGTACCCATCACAATCTCTATCTCTCGCATTACTTTATTTGCCATTTGCCTCTCGTTTTCCTCTCCCCCACTTCACCCTTGCCGTTTTATTCACCCTCTCTTTCCCAATCCCCTCCTCTTTTTCCCTTTGCCTTTTGTTTGCTCGTGTGTTAGTTTGCTTACCTGTCGCTATGTCGAATTCCTTATCCGCTCCTATGTCTCCCGAGTTTGAAGTTCTTCACTTCAAGCAACGGCAAGGAGAAAACTTAAAATATGCTTGGTATAGGATGATGGAATCTTATCGTAAGTGCACCCTAGAGGTGAACTTGAGAATTCTTCTTCGCAATTTTTATGTTGGGTTAAACATGATGCATAGACAACTCTTGGATTGCATGGCCAAGGGAAATTTCATTAATATTGATCCCGGTATTGCGCATGAGATTATAGAGGGAATAGTGGGAACACCACCCCAAAAGGGAGGATCTCATCCTACCCAGGAAGAAACCCAAGTGTTTGAGAAGATTTGCGAAGTAACAAAGATTTTACAAAAGTCTCTTGAGCCTCTTAAAAATATTAGCGGAAATCTTAACCGTATGAATATGTTGATTACTCTTTGCAATAAACGGTTGGATTCTTTAGATCTAAAAATTTCCGAGTATGAAGGGAAGAGGGAAGAACCCCTGGATTCGAGCATGACTCCGCTAAAAAGTTGAAAATTAAAGATGGCAATACCTAGATCTATCCTTGCTTTTATGCCTAGCTAGGGGCGTTAAACGATAGCGCTTGTTGGGAGGCAACCCAATTTTATTTTGTGTTTTTTGTCTTTGGTTCTGTTTAGGAATAAATAATCCATATAGATTCTGTTTAGATGTGTTTTTATCTTTTAATTAGTGTTTGTGCCAAGTTAAACCTATTAGATCTTCTTGGAAGATACTTATTTGATCTTGCTGTAATTTCCAGAATCTTTGCACTCAGTGCCCGAATTGTCAAAAATCACCAGAACGTGATAAAATAGTGATTCCAATTGCTTCTGATCAATAAACAAATTTCCCAGGTCGTCTAATTGTTGTAGAATTTTTTGGGTTCCAGAAGTTTGCGTTAGTAACAGATTACTACAGACTGTTCTGTTTTTGACAGATTCTGTTTTGCGTGTGTTGTTTGCTTATTTTGATGAATCTATGGCTAGTAAAATAGTTTATAAACCATAGAGAAGTTGGAATACAGTAGGTTTAACACCAATACAAATAAAGAACAAGTTCACTACAGTACCTTAAAGTAGTCTTTTGTTTTCTTTCTCTAACGAAGCTCACGAGATTTCTATTGAGTTTTGTGTTGTGAAGTTTTCAAGTTTTGGGTGAATTCTTTTGATGTATTATGGAATAAGGAGTTGCAAGAGCCTAAGCTTGGGGATGCCCATGGCACCCCCAAGATAATCCAAGGACACCAAAAAGTCAAAGCTTGGGGATGCCCCGGAAGGCATCCCCTCTTTCGTCCACTTCCATCGGTAATTTACTTGGAGCTATATTTTTATTCACCACATGATATGTGTTTTGCTTGGAGCGTCTTGTATTATTTGTGTCTTTTCTTGTTAGTCTACCACAATCATCCTTGCTGTACACACCTTTTGAGAGAGCCATGCATGAATTGAAATTTGTTAGAATACTCTATGTGCTTCACTTATATCTTTTGAGCTTGATAGTTTACTCTATGTGCTTCACTTATATCTTTTTGAGCGTGATAATTTTTGCTCTAGTGCTTCACTTAGATCTTTTAGAGCACGGTGGTGGTTTGTTTTAAAGAAACTTGATCTCTCATGCTTCACTTAGATTATTTTGAGAGTCGTTAATAGCATGGTAATTTGCTTAATGTTAATATACTTGGTATTCAAGATATGTGAAACTTTCTTTTTAGTGGGTTGAATACTAAGATAAGTTTGATGCTTGATAATTGTTTTGAGATATGGAGGTGTAATATCATAGTCATGCTAGTTGAGTAGTTGTGAATTTGAGAAATACTTGTGTTGAAGTAAGCAAGTCCCGTAGCATGCACGTATGGTTAAAGTTGTGTAACAAATTTGAAACATGAAGTGTACCTGGCTTGTGCATCCTTATGAGTGGCGGTCGGGGACGAGCGATGGTCTTTTCCTACCAATCTATCCCCCTAGGAGCATGCGCGTAGTACTTGATTTTTGATGACTTCTAAATTTTTGCAATAAGTATATGAGTTCTTTTGACTAATGTTGAGTCCATGGATTATACACACTTTTACCTTTCCGCCATTTGCTAGCCTCTTCGGTACCGTGCATTGCCCTTTCTCACATTGAGAGTTGGTGCAAACTTCGCCGGTGCATCCAAACCCCGTGATATGATACACTCTTTCACACATAAACCTCCCTATATCTTCCTCAAAACAGCCACCATACCTACCTATCATGGCATTTCCATAGCCATTCCGAGATATATTGCCATGCAACTTCCATCATCATCATCATCATCATCATGACATGCTTTACTTTTGTCATATTGCCATTGCATGATCTTGTAGTTGACATCGTATTTGTGGCAAAGCCACCATGCATTATTTTTCATACATGTCACTCTTGATTCATTGCACCATCCCGGTACACCGCTGGAGGCATTCATATAGAGTCATATCTTGTTCTAGTATCGAGTTGTAATCATTATGTTGTAATCAATAGAAGTGTGATGATCATCATTATTAGAGCATTGCCCAATCAAAAAAAGAGAAAGGCCAAAAAGAAAGGAAAAAAGAAAGGCCCAAAAAAAGAGAAAATAAAAAGGGCAATGCTACTATCTCTTTTTCCACACTTGTGCTTCAAAGTAGCACCTTGTTCTTCATGTAGTGAGTCTCATATATTGTGCTTCAAAGTAGCACCATGATTTCATATAGTGAGTCTCATAAGTTGTCTTGTTCATACTAGTGGGAATTTTTCATTATAGAACTTGGCTTGTATATTCCAACGATGGGCTTCCTCAAAATGCCCTAGGTCTTCATGAGTAAGCAAGTTGGATGCACACCCACTAGTTTTCTTTTGTTGAGCATTCTTAGCTCTAGTGCATCCATTGCATGGAAATCCCTACTCCTTGCATTAACATCAATTGATGGGCATCTCCATAGCTCATTGATTAGCCTCATTGATGTGAGACTTTCTCCTTTTTTGTCTTCTCCACACAATCCCCATCATCATATTCTATACCACCCATAGTGCTATGTCCATGGCTCGCGCTCATGTATTGCGTGAAGGTTGAAAAAGTTTGAGATTATTTGAGTATGAAACAATTGCTTGGCTTGTCATCGGGGGTATAGAAGTTGGGAACATCTTTGTGTGACGATAATGAAGCATAGCCTAACTATATGATTTTCTAGGTATGAACTTCCTTTGGCCATGTTATTTTGAGATGACATAATTGTTTGATTAGTATGCTTGAAGTATTATCATTTTTATGTCAATATGAACTTTTGTCTTGAACATTTCGGATCTGAATATTCATACCATGATTAAGAAGATTTACATTGAAATTATGCCAAAGTATCACTCCGCATCAAAAATTCTCTTTTTATCATTTACCTACTCGAGGACGAGCAAGAATTAAGCTTGGGGATGCCTGATACATCTCCAACGTATCTATAATTTTTGATTGCTCCATGCTACTTTATCTACTGTTTTGGACTATATTGGGCTTTATTTTCCACTTTTATATTATTTTTGGGACTAACCTAGTAACTGGAGGCCCAGCCCAGAATTGCTGTTTTTTGCCTATTTCAGTATTTCGAGGAAACAGAATATCAAACGGAGTCCAAACGGAATGAAACCTTTGGGAACATGATCTTCTCACCGAACGTGATCCAGGAGACTTGGACCCTACTCCAAGAAGTTTCCGGGGAGGTCACGAGGGTGGAGGGCGCGCCCCCCTGCCTCGTGGGCCCCTCGGAGCTCCACCAACGTGCTCCTTCCTCCTATACATACCTACGTACCCCCATTAGACCAGAGAGGGAGCCAAAAACCTAATTCCACCGCCGCAACTTCCTGTATCCACGAGATCCCATCTTGGGGCCTGTTTCGGAGCTCCACCGGAGAGGGCATCCATCACGGAGGGCTTCTACATCAACACCATAGCCCTTCTAATGAAGTGTGAGTAGTTTACTTCAGACCTTCGGGTCCATATCTAGTAGCTAGATGGCTTCTTCTCTCTTTTTGGATCTCAATACAATGTTCGCCCCCTCTCTCGTGGAGATCTATTCGATGTAATCTTCTTTTTGCGGTGTGTTTGTTGAGACCGATGAATTGTGGGTTTATGATCCAACTTACCTATGAATAATATTTGAATCTTCTCTGAATTCTTTTATGTATGATTGAGTTATCTTTGCAAGCCTCTTCTAATTATCCGTTTGGTTTGGCCAACTAGATTGGTAGTTCTTGCAATGGGAGAAGTGCTTAGCTTTGGGTTCAATCTTGCGGTGTCCTTACTCAATGACAGAAAGAGTTGCAAGGCACGTATTGTATTGTTGCCATCGAGGATAACAAGATGGGGTATTTATCATATTGCATGAATTTATTCCTCTACATCATGTCATCTTGCTTAAGGCGTTACTCTGTTTTTAACTTAATACTCTAGATGCATGCTAGATAGCGGTCGATGAGTGGAGTAATAGTAGTAGATGCAGGCAAGAGTCAGTCTACTTATCACGGACGTGATGCCTATATACATGATCATACCTAGATAACCTCATAACTATGCTCAATTCTGTCAATTGCTCAACAGTAATTTGTTCACCCACCGTAGAATATCTATGCTCTTGAGAGAAGCCACTAGTGAAACCTATGGCCCCCGGGTCTATTCTCATCATATCAATCTCCATTACTTTATTTTACTTGTTTTGCTTTTACTTTTTACTTTGCATCTTTGTACCAAAAATACCAAAAATATTATCTCTATTAGATCTCACTCTCGTAAGTGACCGTGAAGGGATTGACAACCCCTAAGCGTTGGTTGCGAGTTGCTACCGTTTTGTGCAGGTACGAGGGACTTGCGCGTGACCTCCTATTGGATTGATACCTTGGTTCTCAAAAACTGAGGGAAATACTTACGCTACTGTGCTGCATCACCCCCTCCTCTTCGGGGAAAACCAACGCTAGCTCGAGACGTAGCAAGCTGCTACGCAACCCGCGAGCTTTTGAACTTGTTTAAGGTCTGTTGGCTTAGCCAATTGTGACAAAGCCCGGATTTTGGCTGGGTTTGCTTCAATTCCTCTATTGGAAACGATGAAGCCCAACAGCTTTCCAGGAGGGACGCCGAAAACGCACTTCTCCGGATTGAGCTTAATGTCATACACGCGGAGGTTGTCTAACGTGAGACATAAATCGTCTATTAGTGTGTCGACGTGCCTAGTTTTGATAATGACGTCGTCCACGTAAGCTTCAACTGTCTTGTCGATCTGTTTCTCCAGGCATGTTTGAATCATGCGTTGGTATGTGGCATCGGCGTTCTTGAGCCCGAAGGGCATAGTGTTGAAGCAGAATGGCCCATATGGGGTGATGAATGCCATTGCAGCTTGATCGAATTCCTTCATTTTGATTTGATCGATGCGGTGAGTCGTGTCGAACGGTGGCGTCAATGATTTGATCGATGCGGGGGAGGGGGAAGGGATCCTTGGGGCATGCCTTGTTGAGGTATTTAAAATCAACACACATGTGCCAGGATTTGTCCTTCTTTGGCACCATCACCAAATTTGCCAGCCATTCCGGTGTTTTATTTCTCTAATGAATCTGGCCTTGATTAGCTTGGCAAGCTCTTCCCCCATAGCTTGGCGTTTGGGTTCGGAGAAGCGCTGTAGTGTTTGCTTGACCGATTTGTGTCCCTTCAATATATTGAGGATGTGTTCGGCCAACTCGCGTGGGATCCCAATTCTCGCGTAGGAACTCTCGTAGAGTAGCGTCAATCGTTGGGTCTAGTTGTGCTCCTATGGATGCTGTCTTCTTTGCACTACAAAAAAAATACACTTCCGTGATGATACGTGTTTGTCACAGTAGGTCGCTTTTTGTCATGCATGTACATCCATGAAAAATTTATGACAGAATCAAGATAGTCATACCTGTGCTGTCGTAGAAGTGTTCCATGACATTACCAAAATTATCATCACGGAAGTGTCCACTTCCATAATGATAAATCGCGCGTCACAGAAGTGCTTTCGTCAAGGGTGACCGACACGTGGCATCCACTGTAACGGAACGCCGTTAAGCTATCGGGTCGGGTTTTGGATCCGATAACCCGTTAACAGCCCCGACCAATGGGGATTTTCCACGTGTAAAATCATCATTGGCTAGAGGAAACACGTGTCGGCTCATCGTCGGGACAGATGTCATCCACTCACTGGACAGAAGGCGCCTATGATACGTCGACACGTGGCACGACCCAACAAGTTTAAATGGGCCGGCCCAACTAAAGGCCCACAAGATTTTGCGGACCATAATGGGCCGGCCCAGCTAAAGGCCCATGAGATTTTATGGACCATAATGGGCTGGCCCAGCTAAAGGCCCACAAGATTTCGCGGGCCATAATGGGCCGGCCCAGGTAAAGGCCCACAAGATTTTTTGTGCCATAATAGGCCGGCCCGGGTAAAGGCCCACAAAATTCTTGCAGATCATAATGGGCCAGCCCAGCTAAAGGCCCATGAGATTTCGCCGACATTAATGGGCCGGCCCAACTGTAGGTCCACAAGATTTTGAGGACCCTAGTAGGCTGGCCCGTTAACTGACTGCCATATTTTGGGCCAAATGCCGGCCCATATTTGATCCGGTCTATTAATGGCCTGCCACGCTCCGGCCTAATAATGGCCCATATGAGATCCAGCCCGTTAAAAGCCTACCATGTTCTGGGCCAAATTACGGCCCAAATCAGGTCCGGCCCTTTAAGAGGTTTTGGGCCTAATTATGGCCCATATCAGATTCGACCCGTCAAATGGACACTATGCTTTTGGGCCCACTTGCTAAAGGCCCACTTAGTAATTCGGCCTGATATTAGTTTTGGCCTGTTAAGGGCCCGTTTAACATTTCAGTCCTATATTAATTTTAGCCTGTTAAAAGCCCGTCATATAGTTGGGCCTAACTACGGCCCGATTTGCATCCGGCCTGCTCGCAGCCGATATCTGATTGGGCCAAACAAGGACCGAGACAATTTTTCGGCTTATTAAAAGCCCGTGATTTGATTCGCACAATCATGGGTCGGGGTTCATTTCGGGCTGCTGCCGGCCCGTGAGCTGATCGGCACATTTCAGGCCCAACCTACATCGTGATTGCATGACGGCCCGATTATGTACCGTAATTTTACAGTTTGGCCGGTTTACTGCGAAGACAAGATATATATATACAGTAAAATAACTGCAGCATCGTGAATAAGAAAAAACCTATACTATACAATAAAGAAATTACGACATATTACATCCATTGGGCATCAAAGTTCGCCACTATGATAATAAAGCACAAGCAGACAGCAGATTACATACACTGGGCATCAAAGATCGCCACCAGTGCAAATAAACACGCCGACAAAATAATATACAAAACCGATAGCACTTCAATAGAGTTCAAGAAAGGTTAGCCCTGCTGGGGAGCTGCAGCGCAAGCAGCTGAGCAAGATGATGAGACTGCGCTTGTTCAACACTTATATCTTCCTCACTCTGAAAGATAAACAAGCAGACATATGACATGTTTTGCACATAAAAGTATCAGTGTTGACAATTCATCACATTTCTTACTGACGAATAAAGTGACACAGTTTAAATTTGCATTAACACAATATGGTATTATTCAGGTCAAGACATGGCAGGAAATGACATTGTGAAGGAGTTGGCAGCTTCACGACACCACTGGATTACAGATCAAGAACTCATAAGTATCAATGGTTAGTGTACTGTTAATTTATACCATTTCAGATTGGCAAATAAAGAGACGGTTTAAATAATAGTAGAATGATATGACATTGTTCATAGTTAAGACATTACAGAATATGCCATTGTGCTGTAGTGGGTAGGTTCACCACACCACTGGATTACAGATGAAGAACAGAAGCATACATGCAGTGCAAAAGAAGATCACTTGCTCTGTATAGTTTAATTTACATGGTATGAGGAAGGAACTTGGTTGTACAACTGAAAACTTAAATTGAGAAAGGACGAACTTTTGTTTATGAACTACATATAATAAACTTTAAACAAGCAATGTTGCAAACACCAAAAATAAACAGCTGTTGCAGTCATGCCTAACCAAATATATACAACAAAGTTTGAAGGCTTGAGATGGACAAACTTACATTATTGGTGAAGACAAGCTCTATAAAGGCCTTGTCCATGCTGATGGGGGGGGGGGCAATTCAAGAGTTTACCACAAAATCTTCTTTAAAAGCATTGCCTTTATTCTACATTTTGTTAAGAGTAAATATAGATGTGATAATATACGAAAAAATGGAGAATATTTAAGATAAGATGAAGAGTGATGCTACATAACCAAGTAGCTATAAATGCAAGTGCAGAGATACAGGCAAAAGGTACATCCAAGAGCAATGCACAACTAAACTTCTTCAGTACCAACCTTATGGTAAGAGTAATATAGATCTGATGTGTAGAAAATGGAGGGCAAAGGAAAATAAGCTGCAGAGTGATGGTACATGAACAACTACCTGTCATTATAAGTACACCGATAAAGGACATCATGTACTTACAAGAACAATGCAGAGCTAAAAAAACATTGGCATTGGATATATTCTACACTAATGTAACCATTCATACAGATCAGATAATTTGGAGCGAACAATTGATAAGCAAGCTATCATGCATACTGCTGTCACATAATGAACCAGGTATGTATGCAAGTACAGTGATACAGGACAACAGGTACTAACAAGAGCAAAGCAGCGGGCAGCATATTTGCGATATCCTATCGTTCTTGACAAACCGGAATTCTTCTTCGAGCAGATTTCCTACAAAAAAGATCCGTAAGGCACATGTGGAAAAGTAGAAGTTCAAATTATCATGTGATTTCATAGACAGTACCTCATCCTGGGAACGAGACTAGTGCATATCAAGGTTTTTCCATTCAATGTCTTCTAAATTTAGCATAAGAGACTTCACCGGAAATTCGTTTATACACTTGCCATCAAAGTGTGATTTCCTCAGGTAACACCGATACTGCTGCAATGCTTCCTTGAAAAGCACAAGCAAGCTTTGCTCATCATGACTATCCAGATTGACCCTGACCTAGTTACAACAATGTAATGTAAATCATTGATGTGTTCAATCAGCAGAAAACAGGAAAATAATAATGATGAATAATAGCACTTACACGTAAGTTGGATAGGAAGATGTGAAAATGGTGTTTGTCTTCACAATAATCTTCCCATGATGGCAATATATTCACGTAGTCCCTAACAACATTGAAAGCATTGTCTTTTAAACTGGGAATAAATGGAATGGGGTTCCAATCTGCAGGAATTGGCCGTCTCTGCAGTTGGGATAGGTCTTCGGCCGGTGGGCTTGCTGTACTTTTTAGTGGAGTGGGATTTTTCTGTGGTACAGCTGGTGCTATGGCAAATGAAATCGGTATACCTTCTGCTGGAGTGCAGGTCCTGTGTGGTGGGGCTAGTGGTGTGGCCAGTGAAGTATGGGTATAGTCTGTTGGAGTCAGTCCTACGTTTTGTGTCACTGGTTGTACAACCAATATAAGAGGGTGCTGTCTGATTTCTCTGGCACCACCACATTTTTCAAGGACTTTGTTGGTGCTCCTTCAGGTTCGGCAATCACCCTCTTCCTTTTTGATGTCTGATGCACAAGAACAACATTTGAGTGGAAAACATGGTATGATGACAGATGGAATATGTATTGATAATGGATGGGCATGGCATCTCGACATATATGATGAGTAAACCGAGCAGATGGCGGTGCACCAAAGTAGAAGAAATGCAAGACATCATATGCAAGATACGCGCAATCAATAAAACCTTGCCAAATTAGAACAGGCACCTTGATGGGTGAACAGGACAGGCCATCTGCCTTTGACTCCTCGAGGTTGGAATAGTCATTAGGATGATATTCTGGACAAGAATCAACAGGTGGGGAGCGTACGAGTTTCATTGCTCCCAGAATGGCACTCAATGCCTTGCTGCCAATTTTGTAAGTCATTGCAGTGTTCCACAATATTCTTCTGATGCGCGGATTCTGATATTCACTGTAATTGCGTATAATATCTGAGAACCATGAAAACATAAATAGTTGTGAGATTATCTTTGTAATGCAGATGATATTCTAATATAGGGGCGCCCCTATAAACACTTGTGTGCTATCACTGGATTCTAATGAGAGAGCTCATGTGTGCTGTAATATGGTGCGTGCATTTATATAATCTGGCACACATACACAAAAAAATAGGCTCCAGAAGTAAGGATAGCTGGCAGATGATAGGTTCATAATATACTGTATAGAGAGTTTATTGCCAAACCATGATAACAAGAGCACACAACAACTAGGAAGATCATAGTGTACATAACAGGGGTACAACATAACCAGGATATATAAATCGGGAAAGTGGAACTGGCTGGAAATTACGGTGTTGTATTGCCGCTAGTAATTGAAAGCCTATCGATCACGTACAGGCCAGCTCTATCAGCTGTTGACTGCAGATGTCCCTTCTCCCCTTCCTGACAAGGAACATACTGTGCTTCCCATACATACAGTGTTATATTTAACTAGTGTGGAATATAAAAGGGGAAAACTATAAGCATTGCAAGTATGGTGTTGAGCGTGCCATGGCGGATCTAAAGGTGCAAACCGGACAAAGGCAACTTCGCAACCAAGACAAGAAATCAGAGTAAAGCAGTGGCAATCTATTTTCTTGCCACTGGTGCGGCGCCGTGTACGCATCTGCTGAGAATTTGACGGTGTTGCGGTAGCGATGGCTGTCGGCAGCGTGGAAGCAGATCTAGGAGGGTAGACGGTGGCGGCGGGGCGCGGTGGACGAGATGGTCGTAGGAGCGGCGCCGGCAAGGTGGACGACGACGGGGATGAAGCGAGAGGATGGGGTGCAAGGATCCCGGTCCGAAGCCGTGGATGAGAAAGGTCGATCTCTTGTAATGGACGGCGGCGTCGGGGTATCAGCTCCGGCATGGTGGAGGAGGACAGCGGTGATGGGGTGGCGGACGGCGGCGGACGGAGGAGGGTGGGGTGGAGAGGGTGTTTTGGCGCCCACGGAGTACGAATAGGGAAAAGGGAGGTAGAGAGGAAGGGGGAACCATGTATTCAGGGCGCACTTGTCTCAAATGTGTGGAAATTTACAAACTTAGCCCCCGTTTCAAATTTCTACTACACCACAGCAACACTAGTCGGTTGGGGATATGACAATAATCTCACATACACCGAATATTGGCCGACGAGAGTTTGTTTTTGGCGCCCACCGTGTATGAATATGAATCGGGCAGGGAGTCTATTTCGGCCGAGGACACACTGTGTTTTGGTGCCCACCGTGTATGAATCCGGGTGAGAGGCGGTTACGTCACGTTTGGGTGAAATTACAAACCTACCCCTATCGAAACCTATAGAAATCCAGCATATAGGCTTTGCGTGGCAGGGATAGGCAGTAGTGATTTGCATCTCGCAGATTTTGGTTTCGGGCGGTTACTGCGACTTTCCACGCTTTGTTCAAATTTTGCAGAGTGCACGTTTACCGTGCCAACTCAATTCGAATCCCGTTTGTATTCTATTTTTTTCCGGGCGGGATCCATTTTCAATTGGAATTACATTCTATATACATCATTTTTATATATACTTTCAAAAGCACAACAAAGAATTCTGCTCCTTTATATGTATAATATGATTTACAAATACAACGATCTCGAAATCTTAAGGTTGGATTCGAATTTTTTTAACCAAATTATGTTCTACTAAAATGTATGGATTAGTAATATCTACATATTAAATAACATAGATGTGCATGAATTCATATGAGTGTGCATGTTTGATAGATCAATTTTGGTTCGAGTATGGATTACATGTATCATCATCTCGAATTCAAATATTTGAATCCTTTTTTGTTCACTCCATTCACGCCCATCTCTCTCGCATGCATGCTCCTTCAGGTAGCTATCACTCTCTTTTCTCCAGCTCACCCGCACGCTCACTTCATGTTGCTCCTATCCTCGCAAACATGGTCTCTCGACGTCTCCCTTGAGAAGTGTCACACTCTCCCTATCATTATAAATTACACGGTTTTCATTATCTCTCACGTCTCTACTGTTCTCTGGTATCACTCGGTACCTAAGCTTTCTTTTTCACCGCCAAACACATAGTCTCCACTCGTCTTTCACTTTGTCTTTCTCTCTATGGGATTCTCTCACACACCCTATATGTCTCTACATATGACTCATACCACTAAAATTACTCTCTCTATCTCTCCTGTAGACACAACATTTGTTGTGGTCTCCTTTTCGTCTCCATCCCAGACTGACATTATTCATTTGTTTACCAATCAGAAAACCCCGACTACCGTCTCCTCTCTCTCTCTCTCACACACAAACACACACACACAACTCCTGCTTCCACTCCCCTTCCCGACTACCGTCTCTCTCTCACACACACAAAACTCTCGCTTTCGCACCCCGACTCATATTTCTCTCACAAACATTTATCGACTAGCTAGCCTCTAGATAGGTTTATACACCCACACACTTGTGCTTCCACCATCGCATACATGTCTCTCTCCTGCTCCTTGTATCTATGTAGATTTTTCTTCCCTTCTTGAGACACGCCCTCTCGATCATGCACACACACACTATCGCCTCATTTTAAGCTGATACCTATCGCACACACACTCCTTGTGTCTTTGTCACACATGCACTCCGTCCTCCTCCACTCGCCCTCTCTCTCTCACACACACATGGGCTTTTTGCAACAACTAGCAAGATGCCCATGCGTTGCACGGAACATCAAGATGCATTTGTATGAGTAGTTTATCTTGTGGGGGAAAAGGATGAACGAGGGAAGGCCTTATTTGCAAATGTGGAGAGGGGTGTGGGTATCTTTTTGCAAAATTGCCATAGTTTCCTTCCTATCCGTCAGATATAGATCGGACGACCTATATTGCAGGATGGCAGGCACACGATCATCACCGACAATGCTTATTATAAGAGTAGGGATAAAAAATAGAGTTGGTGATGATGGTGGGCCTGCCATCCTGCAATGTAGGTCGTCTGATTTATATCTGACGGATAGGAAGGAAAATATGGCAATTTACCCGCACTCTTCACCACATTTGCAGATAAGGCCTTCCCTCGTTCATCCTTTTCTCCCACAAGATCTTGATGTTCCGTGCAACGCACGGGCATCTTGCTAGTAAGAGTAGAAATTAGACATATACCACTTCTCGAATCTTGAAACCAACAACATTCCTCCCTTATCTCATCAAAACCGCCAAAGGAATATATTTTGAGTGAAACATAACATATTTTTAGTGATATACGTATTTCAAAGCTAGACTTTTTTTCTATCAAATCAGTGAATATGTATTAATCCAGTGGAGGAGACAGGCCTGGGGCAGCTAGGGCTATAGCCCCGGGCCTAGAAACAACTTCCTTTGTAATTTCTTCATGCAAAGCATAGAAAATCATAGAAGTTTATCACTCAACATAGCACAGCCCCAGGCGTAGTCTGCATCTAGCTCCAACACAGTATTAATCTACTTTGATCGTGTGGCAACGCATTGGCACATTGCTAGTAGTTATTATAATTTTTTGGACACCAGACAAACGGTGGGGTACATATACGAAGAGAAGAGGCACACGCACGCAGTCGGCCTCTCGCTGTCTCGCACACATGAGTGTTACGTAAAGGCAACATTAACGAATAAACCCTAAAACCCTAGGGGCATGATTGCTGCATTCGTGGGTACCGGGTACATGGTGGATCACCTTTGTAGGAATAGTCAGCTCGCGTGATAATTTGATCCGTAGGAGATGATGGTCGGGACCACAGGTGAACGACTTGGAGCGCGGTGGCTCGCCAGTTGCCACAGATCGAGTAGCCACGTTTAAAATATCGTTTTTTAGCGGGGTTAAGAGTTCCTATTTTCAATGGCGCATTATAAGTAGTAAGTAGTTTTTAGAACGATTGGTATGGAGTGAAAATGGAATTCATAGTACTACGTACCTCCTTGGCGTATGGTTGTATGGTTTTTTTTGCGATGGAGGTTGTATGGGTTTCTGTTGCGAGATGTTGAACCTGGTAGTTCTAGGGCAAATACTATGGTTTAGATTTAGATGCTGGTTTTCTTTGATGAAAATCAGAAGGGGAAACCCTTCTTCGATTAAAAAAACTACTACCTCCATTCTGGTTTACTAGTCCCCATCGTACTTTGTGTCAAAGTTTGTCCACGAACTTTACTTGTAAAATCTGAATGGAAAACAAGATTTTGTTATACCCAAACAAAAAAGGACTGGAGGAGTGATTTCTCTGACATGGACACGACCTCTCATAGCGCAGGCATTGAACCGGCACGCCGGCCAAGAGGGTCGCACTAGCTGCAGGCCCGGCTGAGCACGCCTCCTCGCCGCGTGCAACCAGCTTAAGACTGCCCCGCCTGCCTTCATTGAATCCGCGCATGTGCCGGCAACACGTCCTTCCGCGAGCCGGCAGGCATTTTAGAACACAAAAATGACTAAAATATAATTAATTTACGCATGGTCTTGACTTGTTGTGCTCGCACTGGTAGCAGGAACTAGTAGAGGATTTTCTTTATTTATAACTCTCCTCACATTTTTTTGGCTTTGAAGTGAATCATGGTTGTGGACATTATGTATGAATGTGCAGATATCTGTGAACATGAGTTTGATGTGGAAGTTGAACTTGGAATGTCGGGCTTGCGCGTGAACTATACCATGTCCAATGCTTCGTCTGTTATTGTTTGGAAAGTAATTGCTGTTATTACATGACCCAAAAAAACATTTTGTGCCACATCAGTAGATGCACGGACATCACAACAGGCATGCTGACTGGATAAACATTTGAACCTAGCTATTATGAAGGAAATTTTGTATTGACAACAGTTTTAGATAGCAGGAGACGCCTGCCTCTGCTAGCTTATTTCTGGCTTCTTCCATCTCTTCTTTGGCTTGGGTGAAGAGAGCATCTGATTGCTCTTTTCGCTTCTTCAGGAACTCAGCTACATTCTCAAGGGCTGTTGCACGCTTTCTTTCAGCCTTTACTAATGCCACGAGGACAAGAACAGCTGACGACTCCACCTGGCTTGTGTGTAATCCAGCATCATCTGGGAATTTGCACCTTGTGTCTAATCTAGCATCATTAGGGAACTGGCACCTTGTGTGTAATCCAACCTCATTTTGGAAACATGATCTCGAGGTTGACCATACTTCCCTCCTCGCAGGAACTGCATCCTGACATGAAGTTACTTCTTTTTTAGATCAATACTCAGAGCAACCTAGATCCATTTAGTAGAAGCTAGATAAACAGAACTCGAAGAAGTGAATTCAAAAGGAAAAAATAAATAAAAACAGACTACAAGGTGAGAACACCCACTTCCTACATCAAGCTAAAAACGAAAGCATTAGGACGATTACGACTCTTCTTATTACACATCGAAGAACACCACGCTTAAGAGAAACAGAAACTACAACATATACACATCGAAGAACACGAGGCTACACGAAAGTAATTGAAAGGGTGTTACTTACCAAAGCTCATTTTACAGGTTCGGTGCAGCTCCTCTTTAACTTCCCACGCTCCTTGAAGATGTCCCGAATATCCCGTGTTTGGTCTTCATTGCTCCTCTTCATGTTCGCACTCGTGGTTTTAAAATCTCAACATGGCATGAAAAATATACTACTAGTAATACTCGTGCATCTTGTGGGAAACATTAAAGCACTCATCTGCCATGTTATAGCATCTCCAACAAGATAAACTACTCATACAAATGCATCTTGATGCATGCAATGCATGGGCATTTTGCTAGTTCTAAAAACCTTTCCATCATTTGCCACACTACTGGTTGCAGAGGAAAAACCTACCCAAGCACAACGCGATACAGGAGCGACGCACAATTACAAGCTGATATTCTGTTGGAAAATGGAGGCTATAACCAATTACTTTTACAGGGACAATAGCACCTAGGAAATTTGAAGGGTAGGTATGAACAAAATTGGAATTGCACATGTACTGCTAAGTGATTCAATACACACATTACCAATCGAGGAGGAGAACGATGGTCGCTGCGGCCTCTGTGAGTCATGGTCGGCAATGGGAGTCAGTTCATTGTCCACGACGGTGGTACTTCTGCGCTTGGCGTCGGCTTCCGGGAAGCAGATCCGAGACCGTGGAAGATGACGCCGGGGAAGAGGCTCCGTGTACGACAACGACGGTGGACCAACTCCAGTGCGGCATATGAGGTCGTCGATGAGGCAGATGCGCCACGGTGGACGAGTGCACCGATGTAAAGGGGAGGAGCATGAAAGTTGTGGTGCCGTGGAGAAGTCTATTTTGTAGTGGGTATAGAAATTGGGGAGTATTCAGGTGTACTACTCTGGGTGCCGGGGTGGGGTTGGCTGGGTAGGGTGAAGCTGAAGTTACAAAAATATCCCCCTACCAAGCGTCATCCATAGGCCTGTTCCAAAGGCTATGATGGTAACTTCCCACTGCTCGAATCAGGGTCGCGTGAGATTTTCCGCCGACCTCAAAATTTTGTGACACTGGACTCCCCGTGTGGCGTGTTGAGTGACTCGACTAAGCAACTAGCGAGTAGTAGTAGTAAACTCTGCATATTAGGTTTGACCGAAGTCAAACTTCCTAAAGTTTGACCAAGTTTATAGAAAAATATAAACATTTACCATAACAAATATGTATGATGTGAAAGTACATTCAATAATGAATCTAATGGTATTTATTTGTTATTGTATATGTTAATATTTTTTGTTATAAGCTTTCTGAGAGTTTACAAAACTTGACTTTGACCAATGCTAATACACAGACTTAAATAAAAATGGAGGGAGTACACATTTGTTTTCTTAGTTTGTAGTGAACTAATCATTTGTTGAAATTGTGAAATAAATATATTAGGCTATTGACTTCGAATGTAATGGTCTATACAATTCAATAGTTACAATCATTGTCGAATCCCAAGATGTATACAAGGTCTATAGTACTTCACAAGACGCTCAAACTCACATAATCCCAGTCAAATGAGAATCTAAATGCATTTCATAGTTATTACTTTGTAGGATGCAACAAGAACAACCATAACTCTACATCAGCCATTATAGAAGAAACATTTTGACATATCCCAATGTGTGAATGAAACGTGCAGAGAGAGCTTTTGAAGATGGAGCAGATAGGGTGGGAAAGATTGCATGTATGTGGACGAGAGAGTAGGATACAAACCTAACGAGACAGAGAGAGAGAGAGAAAGAGAGAGGAAGAAGTTAGGTCTGTGAGAAAGATGCATACATGTAATATACATGAGATGCGTGTGCATCTGGATTCTGTATACGTGGAAGGAGAAGAGACAACATGTTTGATGAGAGAGCAGGCAAAAAATGGAAGAGAGGGGAAGGATCTCGTGGGTTGAGGGATTGACAATTTTGTGCAGGGGGGAGAGGGATTGGTAATTTTGTGCAAGAGAGAGGGTGGGGGGAGGAGTCAGTCAGCCGTTGTCACATCACCCTGCTTCCAAATGACCCTGCATTCTCTAGCGCGGTGTGGTCGCCGTCTTTGATCTGCTCGTTGCCCTCTTTGAAGATTGAGGTGTTGTGCATGTTGGGGTGCAAAGAAGCACAAGCGAGAGTGGTCGCCGTATAACCTTGGATGGGGATGAATTGTGTGCTCGGGGGAGTGTGTGTGTGTGTGTGTTGTGTTGCGTGTGTCTCTGTGTGTGTGTGTGTGTCAGATATTGAGAGAAAACAAACCTAAGGAGAGAAATGGGTATTCACAAAGAGATTGTGCGGGCCTTGAGGTGGGCAGGGGCCGGCTGAGGGTGTCAAAATGTGCGCGTTGATGCATGTGTTGCATGCGATCGTGCGAGGGACGGACGAATCGAGAGAGATGGTTGTTGTGTTACGGATGCTCCTCTCTCTGCCTCTCTCTCTCACACACACACACACACACGTAAACTAGAAGACCGTTCTCTCATGTATACACAACGTATCGGCATCTGTCTATGTCTCACTCATGCACGATCATTTGCACATTCACACCTCTCTATGTCTGTATCACACGCACACCGTCTCCACATTGCCCTTCCTCCACAACACACATATGGACACATACACACGTTCTCTCTCAGTCACACACACAAAATCAGTATTAAAAAAACTAGGGCACACCTAAAACGTCCAAATCCAAATAAACACGAACTGGAGCTAAATTCAAATATATGGAAATATTGCAGCGTCAAGAACTTTCACAGGAAAAAAAAGTTGAGTAATATTCTAGGATTTTTTTCACACACACAAAAAGGTTCGGTGGATGTCCTTCGAGCGCGACACGGTGAAGCACCGTTCGATCGACCGCGCAGCCGCGGTTCACGCGCTTGCACAGGATTCCGTATTATGGCCGTGGTACTAAGGCTGGTCACAATGGGCAAGAACATAAGCTAGTAACTAATAAAAGTGCTCCCTAAGTCTAATGTTTACGTGTACTAGTACAATTTTCTTTTAAGTTTGACCAACCTTATATATAAAACTAAAGTAAGCTCCCACACGCGCACTCATCAATATGCCGCCGCCACCGTTGCGCATGCCGAGGCCCGCCTGCTCCAGCCAACAATTTCTCGCCCATCACCGCCGTGTCGCCGCCATCCCTGTGCCATGAAGCCGAAGGCTCGCCCGCTCACATCATCTGCAGTCCCTCCTCGCGATGCCGCCGCACTGCCAAGCACACGAGCAGTTGGTGGAGCCACGTCTATGCACGCAGCGTACGAAGAGGAGGACAAGCGCGTGGTCCAGCACGCCGGCGAGGAGGAACTAGCGTGTCATTGTCGTATCCGCCTGCGCGGAGGAGGCGCGCATGGTGGCTGTCGCGGCAGAAGTCGGTCGCGCGCGCGTTGAGCCCGCAAACCGGGTGCGGACGTGGAATCTACCTTCGAGACCTTGAATCCCATGTGGATCCTGCAATCTGAAGGAGCAATTTGGGTCAGTCGACTCATGTGAGCCGTTTGATGCAACATGGATGGCTAGAAGGGCTTCTTCCACCTCTTCTTCCGTCTTGTTCCTTCGCTCTGTTGAACTTCTTTCACAAATCGACTAACCCAAATTATACTACTAGTATGAACATATTAAGTATAGTAGGAACACGAAGATACGAGCAGTAGTACCAACTGCAAGAAGAACAATAGTAAGACATAGTACTAGTACTACTGTACGTACTAAAGAGTTCAAATAACAAGAAAGAACATAAACATAGTTCTGCTGGGGCCTCAGCATAACACACCCTTGAAAATAAAATAATAAGCAACTAGTCCGCTTGACACTGCAGTAGAACCAGCATGAGCGACGGCACTGGCTACTTGGAGTCTGAGTCCACATCCTCGACTCCGTCCTCGTCCCTCTTCCTCTTCCTCTTCGCTGATGCTGCTTTGCTTGAACCGGACACTGGGCTCTTCTTCTTCATCCAACCCTTGTAGATATTTAAACAAAGGTAGGCATCCATTGCTGCGTACAGGATGTGATCTTCATCTAATGTCTTCGACTCCCATGCATGATGAAACTCGTGATGAGGTTTATTTAGTTTAGCGTACGAAGGATCAATCATGGCTGCTGCTAGGGTAAGCATTGAAGGTTGAGAGGAGGACACCAGACTTGCCTTCTGGAGATCGAAGGGCTGGCCTACAACGAGACCTATCCGACGCAGGATGTCACTGTCGTTCTTAAAGCCTACAGTAACGAATCTCACTCTTTTGTCCTTGAGGAAGTTCTTAAAATCCTGGCACTCAACATCGACATGGCATATGTGGGAGACCAAGCAAACGTTATGTACGCAAACCTGGATCACGGCGGGCTTCTTCCTCTCTTCGTCCTTTAGATCCTTCTCTCGTCCCGGGACTGTGGTGTACTCAACATCTAGCCCAGGGACCCACTCATCCGTTGAACTGTTGAACATGCGTAGGAAGTGAGCAAGCCATGCTTTCACCGTCTCGGATCCACGTGTGTAGATGACGATGAACTGATCGCCGGTGATGGCTCTAACCTGGTACTCAGCGGCGACCATGGAGATTTGGGAGGCCATGGATTTTGGAGGAGGGTTAGTGTCAGGACCCCGATTCCAAGTCACATCGATCTAGCCGGTAACACCTCATATCACTTTGTGGCCTCACACACGGTATTCCCACGGGTGTCGCCTTACCATGGCCCGGGACCGTTTGCGCCTTTTGGCTCACGTATATGATAGTGTCGCTAGCATCCATATGACAGAGAACCCGGGGCAACATGGCTAGTCGTGAACCCAAAGCGGCACTAACCTATGGGGACAGGCATACATGAATCACATCGAGCATGTCGGTCAGCAGCGTGTGGATCCCAGCTATAGCACTGGGCTAACAGGACTCCGGGAACCCGGGCTGTAGCAGGCTAGGCAGGACTCCGGATGTCACCGCGTGACATTTCCCTGAAGGGACAGACACAGGAACGAAGTGAAACACATGCCGGCCAGTCAAGTGTCCTGAGCAGTAGTGCTGGGCTAACAGGACTCCGGTGAACCGGGCTGTAGCGGACTACTATGGCTCATGGAAGCACTAGACTACATTTCCCCATAAGAGAGGCTGCCAAGGATAAACAACTAGATTGTCGGATCGCACACATACCAAGCATTTCAATCATACACACAATATGCTCGATATGTGTAAATACAACATGGCATCACAACATAACTCTACAACTCAAGTATTTATTCATTAGGCTCCGAGGAGCGAGATATTACAAACATGGGTCTCATGACCCAACAATCATAGCATACAATTCAAAGCACAAGCGGAAGCTTAACTTGTCTGAGTACAGACATCTACAAATGAAAAAGGCTAAGAAGCCTGACTATCTACTAGATCCTGCCGAGGGCACAAGATCGTAGCTGAGGTATCAAGCTAAATGTCGAAGTCCACACAGAACTACTAGCGAGACCGACGTCTCTCTGCAAAACATAAAATAGGCAAACGCGAGTACAAATGTACCCAGCAAGACTTACATCAGAACTATCTACATATGCATCGGTATCAATAAAGGGGGTGGTGGAGTTTAACTGCAGCAAGCCAGCTTTGACTCAGTGGCTAACCTAAACTACGACTTCAAGCAACTCTTTTGAGGTGGCGCACACGAGTCCACATATTCACCATTCAATACACCACTATGGATCCGCTCCCGTCTCCCTACGAGAAGGCCATCCATAGCACTCACACTTATCTTGCGAGTTTTAGAGTATCCACTTTCACTTGTCTATGAACTGTTATAGGCAACCAAGAAGTCCATTACCATGGACACGGCTATTCGAATAGATGATGTTAACCCTGCAGGGGCGTACTTCTTCACACACGCTCTCGCCACTTACCACCATGTAAACGTCGTGTATCTCGGCAACCTTCAAGCGGAAGCCTGGCGAGGGAGTCGGCCACGACCTGACTAACCACACAAGTCTCTAGTCCAGGTTTATCGCCTATTTGGGTTCCATCGCGAGGAGATCCGGCCGGAGTTTTGCTCACAGCCCCAAACGATGTGTGCAGGGTTCCCGAGACACCAAAACGGGCGCCCGGTACACCGTGCCACGGTGTATCTACCGCATCATAGCCCACCCCTAGGGTCAGCGCTACGCACAACCGCTAACACATATCCTACAAACACCAGAAACTAGTTGCAACTCCTGGACAGAGGGCAAGGGCAGTTAATAAGTCGAGAGGGTCCATTGGTTTCGGGCCCAATGCGTGGTAGTAACTTTTTCATGGATCACAAACACAGAACTCAGTTCCTGAGGACGGCTTCAATGAGACAACCCACCATGTACTCCTACATGGCCTCTCACCGCTACCTTTACCAAATCGTGTTCACACACTTAGCTCACACACAGTAGGACATGTTCATCACCATTCCAATTCATTCCCGATGAATCAGACCCGACTCAATTCTAAGCAGTAGCAGGCATGACAACAAGCATGAATGAGTAGGCACATCAGGGCTCAAACAACTCCTACTCATGCTAGTGGGTTTCATCTATTTACTGTGGCAATGTTAGGTCATGCAGAGGATAAGCGGTTCAACTACCGCAGCAAGTAACAGTTGAATCGTTGTTGTCTTAATGCAGTAAAAGAGAGCAGGAGCGAGAGAGTGGGATTGTATCGGAATGAACAAGGGGGTTTTGCTTGCCTGGCACTTCTGAAGATAGTATAGTTCTTCATCGGTGTCATCGAACTCATCGTCGGGACATCGTCTACTGAGAGGGGACAATTATCGGCAAACAAGGAAGAACACAATCAATGCAATGCACAATACGATGCACGATCATGACATGTCAATATGCTGTGTTTTGAGCTAATGCAACTAGCAACATGTTAAATGGAGTTGGTTTGAACCCTAGGTTCAAATTCAAACTCCATATGTGAGGGTTTAAATGCCATTTATATGATTTGGCCTAAACAGCAGACATAAGTTGTTCTAACATGCATGAAAATGGTATAGATGGATAGATTGGATTTTTCTGATCATTTTTCATATATAATTTATTTCATTTGGAGTTACGATTGATTTTATATGATTTTTAGAAGTTTAGGATATTTTCTGAAATAAATAAATCATTTCTGATTTATTTATAATCCAGAAAATAGATTACTGCGTCAACCTAACATCATCATGACATCAGCAGGTCAACGGGGCACGGTCCAGGTCAAACCTGACCAGTGGGGTCCACTGGTCAGTGACACAGTGCTGTTTAGTGTCAATGACAGGTGGGACCTGGTCAACGGACAAGTTAGCACAGTCAATGCTGACGCGTGGGTCCAGGGCAATTAGATTAAACTTAATCTAGTTTAGTTAGCCAGTTAGTTAGGATGTGGGGCCCGGCCGTCAGTTTCATCGAAGATTAATTAATTGCGCAATTAGCTGCTAATGGCTGTGCCATGTCAGCACAACCGGAGTTAGCCACCGGCGAGGTTAGTGATGGCGGAACGGCTCAGGTTTCGCCCACGGGCGACCAAACCCGCGGCGGAGGGCATCTACGCGTTGCTGGAGAACGTGCGCATCCAACGGTGCAAGCAGCACCTGCTGGGGCGGCCGGAAACGATGACGGCGTCGAGGTCAGCAGTGACCGGAGCTTGGGCGTCGACGGATTGGTCGCTACGGTGAGCAACGCGTGCGTTGCTTGGCATCTACGGCAGCTGCATGTGCTAACGAGGCTGTTGGGCATGCTAGCACGACCAAAGGGTCACCAGATTGACGCCGGCGACGAGCTCGGGTGGAGGTGAGCTTCGGCCTCGATGAACACGACGGCTACGGTGTGCAAAAGGACGCGGCGTTAGGGGGAAAGTGACTGGAGGCTCACAGTGCATCCATTGAAGTACTCGTCGGGCTCGGGGAAGGCTTGTAGACGACAGAGCGACGACGGTGATCGCCAGATCCCGCGGAAGAAGACGGCGGCGTTCAGGAAGAAGCAGGGCTTCCCGACCCACGCGGCTCGGCGAGGAGGAGTAGGGCGACGGGGTGGTTCTTCTAGACACGACAGAGAGGCGGGGCAGTGGCTCTGGCCGTGATGAACGGCGTCGGTGGCGGTGGGCATGCTCGGCCATGGGGAGGGAAAGCAGAGGAGCGAGGGGGGAGAGAACCAGAGAGCGAGAGAGAGGCAAAGAGGTGTGTGGCATCTCCAGGGCGACGTCGGGAAGGCGGCAGCAAGCAGGAGGTGGCGCGCGCGTGCTGGCGCGCGTCGGGCACACACCCTCCTGCCTACTGGCAGGAGGTTGAAGACGGTGGGGACTGCGGTGGGCTGGGCCAACTGGAGTCGGGCCAGGTGGGCTGCCAGGAGGTAAGCGCCAGGTAAGGTTTTCTCCTCTCTCTATCATTCCTTTTATGTTTTCTATTTTCTGTAATTGTGTTTGGCTTTATTAAAAATGACAGGGTATCTCCAAAAATCATGAAACTGCTCCATGTCACTGTTTGGAATATTTCCAACAGCAAACATTTCAGTTTGTGATTATTTGAGCATTTAAAATATTATTAGCAATTAAATGCCCAAATGCAAATACTATATAATTTAATTCAAAAATCCAGAATGGCCTAGAAAGTGTGCACCATTTTTTGGGAGAGGTTCTAGACCAATTCAAAAATGATGAACTCTTGTGAAGGGCATTTTGGATTCATTGAAATGTTTTTCAGTTGAACCTGGTATTTTCAGGGGGTGCTGGGGTTTATTGATCCCCATTTCAGGTTTAAGAGAAATTTAAACATGACGCAACACAAGACTAGCTAACCCAGAGCAGACCAGAAGTAGGGATGTGACAACTCACCCCCACTAAATAAGAATCTCGTCCCGAGATTCAAGTGTAGGGTAAGATGAAGGGGGACACAAACTTAACCCAATCTTCACGATCCAAGTTGCACTTCATAAGAATGTTGATTCGATCACCATCTTTGTCTCAATGTCTTGCTCTGAGAACTCCAACCAACATGACAACGAGAGGGAAGGGAAAACTCTAGAAGGATCGATCTTCTTGAAGATCGAACAACTCAGGATCAACTCACGGAGTGAGACATAGGAACATCTCTCCAATTGAGACACAAAGTTCACATCAGGGTGATGGAAATCAGACGACGAGGATTCAAGTTGGTAGGTAGCAATTCCACACTTGAGTAAGGTGGTGCAAGGTTTCAAAGTTGCGAGGAGATAATTGTGATGAACCCATAACAGGGCACCTCGGAGAAGGTGACTCGTTGAACTGTTCCCTTAAGTGGCAAAAAGAATTACTTTTGATCCATAAATCATTGAAACTCTTCATACCAGCTTAAGGCAATTTACAATTGATCGTTTGAGATAGCTCGACGAAATGGCATACTCGGACTAGGATGGATGATGTGGACTACCTTGTTGAAGACAACGCAAGGGATGATTTTGCTTGCGCGTGCTCTCAAGAACTTGAGCATTTCCATATTCATCAAGGTTCTACCAACATCTGTGGCAAGGATCCTGGCAACACAACATACTACCATGATGACTAGTGATGGATGATGTGGATACAAAGGAAGATAACACCTTCTCAGATCTTCCCTTAGCGAGGCTAAGGGAACAGAATCTGGACGATCGACCGAGATACATTTAGCACTCCACTTCTAATGTTCTCTTTGATGTGCTAGCATAATCCATTCATAGATATGGTTTGATATCTAGAACATCAAGTAAAAGGTCGGACTTCGGAAGCTCAAGAATCCATAAGGAATAACTATGGAGGCAGATCCTGCGAGATCCTTATGGGGAGGTGACCAACTTCTTCAACCAAGATACTACAATAATAGGCCTTCCGGCTAGGTGTGTTGGCCACGACATCCACGTTACCGGTTACAGAGAGACCAACATTATAGTTCTTGGAGTACGTTCCAACCATCATATCTGCCTGAGATTCAGATCTGGTTGGTGTTAGGATATTCCAGACCCATCCAGTCTAGAAAGAAAATGAGAGTTTGCAACACAATTTGACGAGATGACATTGCGAGATTCTCAGGGAATGAACTACGATAGCAAGCTCCAAAACATGAGTTGGTTCTGCTACAAACCTATGAACACGCTATCCAAGACGAGCATGACCACGTAGTAGTCTTATAGTAAAACACTATCGAGTTCAGGTGGGGAACCATCATCAAGGATTTTGAAGTCTTACGCAAGTCCATGGATTAGATCCCAAGCATAGACTTCTTTGCCTTGAACAAGTCAATCAGTGGCTTGGTGTGCTAGGGAATACATATGGAGTGGAGGTAATTAATCTACCAAACCATAGAATACATTCAGACATGCATAACTGACTTGGGATGGTACCAGGGGAAACAAAAACAATCTTTCTCAAACTCACGGCGGCAACTTGCACCAAATGCACATGAATTCGAGGAAGTCACTTCTTCCATCCAAGCATAAGCTTCATGAATGGAATACGAAGGCATTGCTTATAAAGTTTCCAACACTAGGTTGATGTTCAACATGAATCATGGGGGAGACAAAATGCTGCTGATGGGCTCAACAACAACTCATCGGAATTTCCATATTGCTGGACTTCCACGATCATGTGAACACGATGATAGTATTGGTCAGACCACAAGATGTAATGGTGTATGCTCGAGAGATCAACCACGGGTAAGACAACATTACGAACATCGTTGGTTCTGATTTGACTTGACGATAGCCCATACTTAAGTCAAAGTTTTGACAAGGCAATAGATCCAACAATTGATCACGAGGACCAATTGATGGAGATATCATCTTTCTTCAACACACACACACACATAAGATATCCCTTAACATGAACTAAGTTAGACAAGCTTTTATCTTCCAATTCTCCAAGTTGTTGTCTAGCTCAACCCACTAGCTTAGGGATATCCAACACAAATTCTTGGAGAAGGGGTGATTTATAAGAAAACCAACTTGATCACGAACTCAACATAGCGGTCAGGTGACAGCCAAGTAATACTTCCGAGAAGATCTTCGGAAAATCACGAACCACTGATATGTTACTAAGCTCGAGAACAATCTTGCTTTTCAGGGCAAGACGATATGATCAAAAGAGCAAGGGTTTGGCAAAATTCTAACCCGTTGATCGAAGAGTGCACCAAGAAATAAGGACTAGGTAGCATGATCAACCTTAGGGTGATGATTCAATAATCAGCACACTAAGAATGATATTAATGTCCATTAACTACCAAGCAAAGGGTTGCTAGGAGTATTGATTTCACACATCATGATTCACTTGTCGGTATTCCGGTTGCGACAGCACGACACCGAGGAATGAATAATGATGGCGAGAAGTATCACTACGTCAAGAATTCATAAGGGAAGGTGCAATTCTCATGACATTCCTGACATAAAGTGGATAGTACTTCAGGGTAGAACAGACCAATAGCTTGATTGCATTTGATCTGCGAAATACAAATGCTTTGACCCAATCCTAGAAATGGATGAGGTACTGGAGTTTGTTTCTCCTAGTCATTCTGAAATAGAACGGCTCGACGGACCACAAGAATAACAGGCACCGATGAACGAATACTCACATACTCTTGACTATCAATTGATAGATGAAGGTCGAAATATAACGGAAGGGGGACAACTCAAATGAACATATAACTTTCTGAGTTGTGGATGCATAGATTAGTATGTCGAACGAGTTAAACATATTTCTTCCGGATAACCCATGCAGGAAGGTAGGGTTAGCAGAGTCACAACATAGAATGGAGAACTCATCAGGAGCACTCTGTCATGACCTTTTGGGTCAAAAGAGCTCCTGCCAAGAATGGTCCATGATAATTGGAAGAAGGATGTACCACGAACCTCGAGGACTATTGCAAAGGTTACTAATATCCTAAAGGAACTAGCAACACTATCAGCATGAGTTAAGTAGGGTGAATCTCGGGCTCAAGAACCCATGAATAGAATACCTACCACTACATGGCATCACATGATGCTTTCGAGAATGGTGGCCAGAATCATCACACCGGAACACAAAACATGGCTAGATTACTAGGTGACTCCCTAAAACACCTACGGTCATAATAATAGCTCCAACATATATGTTGAGACAATAAATTACCTCAACGCACCGGTTAGTGTGCTTATTCTGACCATAAAGGACATCGGGAACGGAAAGAAAGGATTGCAAATGCATCAGATTATCTAGAAATCTGGGATGACTCGGATAGCATAACGGCTGTAAATGCTCAAAAAGATTTGAGACATCCTGCAAAATGGTGGCATAACCACTCAACATCACAATATCAAGGTTCCGAGACCAATTATGAACACACGGAAGTACTGGAAACTGAACTGCGGCATGAATCCATCAATCCTATAAGTCAATGGGTTAGTAACACATCGTCCTGATAGATAGATGAGAAGGCCTAGTTTCTTAACCCCGTAGAAAGGAAGAGGGTGACTTAGATCAGAGGGCATGCGATATAAGGAGTAAAAAGAGCCTTACGTTCCATCCCACAATCAATTCTCTTATATAACTAAAGCATTTCTAAACTCAACTTCGACCAGTTTGGCTTGGTAATCCTATAGGCAGTCAGGCTCTGATACCAAAGCTGTCAGGACCCCAATTCCAAGTCACATCAATCTAGCCGATAACACCTCATATCACTTTGCGGCCTCACGCATGGTATTCCCACGGGTGTCGCCTTACCATGGCCCGGCACCGTTTGCGCCTTTTGGCTCACGTATATGATAGTGTCTGTCTGGACCCCAATTCCAAGTCACATCGATCTAGCTGGTAACACCTCATATCACTTTGCGGCCTCAGGCACGGTATTCCCACGGGTGTCGCCTTACCATGCCCCGGGACCGTTTGCGCCTTTTGGCTCACGTATATGATAGTGTCTCTAGCATCCATATGACAAAGAACCCGGGCCGACATGGCTAGTCGTGAACCCAAAGCGGCACTAACCCATGGGGACAGGCATACATGAATCAACTGCGAGCATGTCGGTCAGCAGCGTGTGAATCCGGGCTGTAGCACTGGGCTAACAGGACTCCGGTAACCCGGGCTGTAGCAGGCTAGGCAGGACTCCGGATGTCACCGCGTGACATTTCCCCGAAGGGACAGACACAGGAACGAATTGAAATGCATGCCGGCCAGTCAAGTGTCCTGAGCAGTAGTGCTAGGCTAGCAGGACTCTGGTGAACTGGGCTGTAGCGGACTACTATGGCTCATGGAAGCACAAGACTACATTTCCCCATAAGAGAGGCTACCAAGGATAAACCACTAGGTTGTCGGATCCCACACATACCAAGCATTTCAATCATACACACAATATGCTCGATATGTGCAAATACAACATGGCATCACAACATAACTCTACGACTCAAAGTATTTATTCATTAGGCTCCGAGGAGCGAGATATTACAGACATGGGTCTCATGACCCAACATACAGAGCATACAAGCAACAAGCACATGCGGAAGCTTAACTTGTCTGAGTACAGACGACTACAAATGAAGAAGGCTCAGAAACCTGACTATCTACAAGACCCTCCCAAGGGTACCAGATCGTAGCTGAGGTAACAAGCTAAACATCGAAGTCCACGCAGAACTACTAGCGAGACTGGAGTCTCTCTGCAAAACATAAATTAAGCAAACGTGAGTACAAATGTACCCAGCAAGACTTACATCAGAACTAACTACATATGCATCAGTATCAACAAAGGGGGTGGTGGAGTTTAACTGCAGCAAGCCAGCTTTGACTCAGTGGCTAAACTGAACTACGACTGCAAGTAACTCTTTTGAGGTGGCGCACACGAGTCCACAAATTCACCATACCAATACACCACTATGGATCCGCCCCCGTCTCCCTGCGAGAACGCCATCCATAGCACTCACGCTTATCTTGCGAGTTTTCTAGTATCCACTTCCACTTGTCTATGAACTATGCAAGGGGTCCAAGTTTCCATATCCGAGGAATCTGGCTATTCAAATAGATAATGATTACCCTGCAGGGGTGTACTTCTTCACACACGCTCTCGCCACTTATCGCCCTGTACACATCATGTACCTCGGCAACCTTCAAGCGGAAGCCAGGCGAGGGAGTCAGCCTCGACCTGACTAACCAACAAGTCTCTAGTCCAGGTTTATTGCCTATTCGGGTTCCATCCGCAAGGAGATCCGGCCGGGGTGTCGCTCACGGCCCCAAACGATGTGTGTAGGGTTCCCAAGCCCACCATCCGGGTGCCACTTGGTACACCGTGCCACTATGCCTAGTCTGTCCCAAGCCCACCTGTACGGGGTGCCACTTGGTAGACTACTAACACTACCTACAAACACCAGAAACTAATTGCAACTCCTGGACAGAGATCGAGTTGATTAATAAGCCGAGAGGGGCCGAGTTACCGGAACCCAATGTGTGGTAGTAACTGTTCATGGATCACAAACACAGAACTCAGTTCCTCAGGACGGCTGCAATGAGACAACCCACCATGTACTCCTACATGGCCTCTCACCGCTACCTTTACCAAATTGTATTCACACACTTAGCTCTCAACAGTAGGACATGTTCACCACATTCCAATTCATCCCCGATGAATCAGACCTGACTCAACTCTAAGCGGTAGCAGGCATGACAAACAAACATGAATGAGTAGGCACATCAGGGCTCAAACAACTCCTACTCATGCTAGTGGGTTTCATCTATTTACTGTGGCAATGACAGGTCATGCTGAGGAAAGGGGTTCAGCTACCGCAGCATGTAACAGTTGTAACGTTGTTGTCCTAATGCAGTAAAAGAGAGCATGAGCGAGAGAGTAGGATTGTATCGGAATGAACAAGGGGGTTTTGCTTTCCTGGCACTTCTGAAGATAGTATAGCTCTTCATCGGTGTCATCGATCACGTCGTCGGAAACAACGTCTACTGAGAGGGGGCAATTACTGGCAAACAAGGAAGAATACAATCTATGCAATGCAACAATATGATGCATGATAATGACATGGAAATATGTTGTGATTTGGGCTAATGCAACACAAAGTCATTTTAATTGAAGTGGAATTCAAAACTATATCAAATTCCAACTCCAAACCTATTATGAAATTTGCCCTAATCATGTTTCATCCTAAACAGTGAGGTTAACTTGCTCAAACATGCATGAAAATGGTACAGATGGATTCCTTGAATTTTTCTGATAATTTTTCATATATAAATTATTTCATTTGGAGTTACGGTTGAATTTCTATGATTTTTAGAAGTTTTGGCTATTTTCTGAAATAAATAAATCATTTAAGATTTATTTAAATTCCAAAAAAGGATTACTGCGTCAGCATGATGTCATTGTGACGTTAGCAAGTCAACTGTGACTGGCCAGGTTAAACCTGACCAGTGGGGTCCACTGGTCAGTGACCCAGGGCTGCCTAGGGTCAGAGACGGGTGGGGTCGGGTCAAAGGACACGTCAGCATAGTCAAGCTGACATGTGGGCCCACTGCAATTAGATTAAACCTTAATCTATTTTAGTTAGCCGGTTAATTAGGTGGTGGGATCCGGCTGTCATTGACTCCTGGGGGTAGTTAGTAGGGTGCTTAGGCACTAATGGCCGGTTACGTCGGCGGTTAGCCGCCGACGACCATAGCCGACGGCGGAGGTACTCCGGCCGGCCGATTTTGGTGGCCGTTCGAAGTGCGGCTAGGCTCTTCCGAAAGCCCGCAGAGAGGCGCGTCGGGTGGTGCATGTGGCAGCTGCAGGGGAGGGCTGTAGCGTCGTCGGCGTCGAGGTGGGCGGGCGGCGGCGCTCGGGCGGATCCGAGCAACGGTGCTACGGGGCACGAGCGAGCAAGGTGAAGGTCTAGGCAACCTCCTGGGTTCACCAGGAGCTTGATGCGGTGCGAAGGCGCGGCTGTATCGAGCACAGGCCACGACGGCAGCAAGGCAGGCGGCGGCCGGAGCTCGGCGTCCGTGCAGCTAGGGCCTAGAGGACACAGAGAGGCCGGGGAAGAGGGGGAGTCGAAGCGGGCGCTCACATGGAACAAGCAGGGATGGTCAGTGAGCTCGTGGGCGCGATGGAGGCATCTCGTCAGGGCACCCTGGCTCACGATCTGCGTCGAGGTGACTTCTCGGTCGATTGTGGAGCTCCCAGAAACGGAATCGTGGCGTCTCATCGACAGTGGCCACGTGAACACCATACGGTGTCCATGGCTGCTCTCTGTTGGTGCTCGGGGAAGAAGCTAGAGGAGAGGGAGAGAGTTCCAGGTTGAGGGAAAAGGCAGAGGGGTCTGCGGGGCGTCCCCAGCGCATGGATCGGGACGAGAGGGGAAACAGGAGGTTGCGAGGCGATGTGACCGCGGTCGGCTGTGACGCGGGCACACAGCAGCTTTGGGGCGAAGGGAGGAAGACGATGGGCGAGGTGCTGGTGGGCTGGGCTGCTGGTGGCCTGGTGCTGTGCCGCGTAGGTAAGTTTGCTCCAGGTGAGCCTCCGTCTGTTTTATTTACTGTTTTCTAATATTTCAATTCTGTTTTGATTTGATTCACAGACCAAATCATTTACTAGCTTCTGAAAATATTTATGTGGCTTGATGCAATATATTCAAAGCCACTCACAGGTTCTCAGGTGAGCCTCCGTCTGTTTTATTTACTTGCATTTCTTTTATAGAAGATTTAAATCCAACTCAAATATTTATTGATTTAAATCCAAATGTCCAAAATAATTCCTCAAAAATGTTACATATTTTTGGTTTGGACCAAAACCCTTGCCATAAATATTAAACATCATTGGGGAGCATTTTGGAAACATTGGATGCATTTCCAGGGTTATTTGCCCTTCTTTTAATTAAAATTTTGAGGTTTTCAAATTTCCTCAATTCAAGTTTCTTGAATTTAAACATGATGCAGGATGCTTATGAAACTAATTGCAATCAAATTCTAGGGCTGTGACAGTGTCGCTCGCATCCATATGACAGAGAACCCGGGCCGACATGGCTAGTCGTGAACCCAAAGCGGCACTAACCTATGGGGACAGGCATACATGAATCACATCGAGCATGTCGGTCAGCAGCGTGTGAATCCGGGCTATAGCACTGGGCTAACAGGACTCCAGGAACACGGGCTGTAGCAGGCTAGGCAGGACTCGGGATGTCACCGCGTGACATTTCCCCGAAGGGACAGACACAGGAACAAAGTGAAACACATGCCGGCCAGTCAAGTGTCTTGAGCAGTAGTGCTGGGCTAACAGGACTCCGGTGAACCGGCTGTAGCGGACTACTATGGTTGATGGAAGCACTAGACTACATTTCCCCATAAGAGAGGCTGCCAAGGATAAACAACTAGATTGTCGGATCCCACACATACCAAGCATTTCAATCATACACACAATATGCTCGATATGTGTAAATACAACATGGCATCACAACATAACTCTACAACTCAAGTATTTATTCATTAGGCTTCGAGGAGCGAGATATTACAAACATGGGTCTCATGACCCAACAATCATAGCATACAATTCAAAGCACATGCGGAAGCTTAACATGTCTGAGTATAGACATCCACAAATGAAAAAGGCTAAGAAGCCTGACTATCTACCAGATCCTGCCGAGGGCACAAGATTGTAGCTGAGGTATCAAGCTAAACATCAAAGTCCACACGGAACTACTAGCGAGACTGACGTCTCTCTGCGAAACATAAAATAGGCAAACATGAGTACAAATGTACCCAGCAAGACTTACATCAGAACTATCTACATATGCGTCGGTATCAATAAAGGGGGTGGTGGAGTTTAACTGCAGCAAGCCAGATTTGACTCAGTGGCTAACCTGAACTACGACTTCAAGCAACTCTTTTGAGGTGGCGCACACGAGTCCACATATTCACCATTCAATACACCACTATGGATCCGCTCACGTCTCCCTACGAGAAGGCCATCAATAGCACTCACACTTATCTTGCGAGTTTTAGAGTATCCACTTTCACTTTTCTATGAACTGTTATAGGCAACCCAGAAGTCCATTACCGCGGACACGGCTATTCGAATAGATGATGTTAACCCTGCAGGGGTGTACTTCTTCACACACGTTCTCGCCACTTACCACCATGTACACGTCGTGTATCTCGGCAACCTTCAAGCGGAAGCCTGGCGAGGGAGTCGACCATGACCTTACTAACCACACAAGTCTCTAGTCCAGTTTTATCGCCTATTCAGGTTCCATCCGTGAGGAGATCCGGCCGGAGTTTCGCTCACAACCCCAAACGATGTGCGCAGGGTTCCCGAGACACCAAACGGGCGCCCGATACACCGTGCCACGGTGTATCTACCGCATCATAGCCCACCCCTAGGGTCAGCGCTACGCACAGCCGCCAACACATATCCTACAAACACCAGAAACTAGTTGCAACTCCTGGACAGAGGGCAAGGGCAGTTAATAAGTCGAGAGGGTCCATTTGTTTCGGGCCCAATGCGTGGTAGTAACTGTTTCATGGATCACAAACACAGAACTCAGTTCCTGAGGACGGCTTCAATGAGACAACCCATCATGTACTCCTACATGGCCTCTCACCGCTACCTTTACCAAATCGTGTTCACACACTTAGCTCACACACAGTAGGACATGTTCAACACCATTCCAATTCATTCCCGATGAATCAGACCCGACTCAACTCTAAGCAGTAGCAGGCATGACAACAAGCATGAATGAGAAGGCACATCAGGGCTCAAACAACTCCTACTCATGCTAGTGGGTTTCATCTATTTACTGTGGCAATGACAGGTCATGCAGAGGATAAGGGGTTCAACTACCGCAGCAAGTAACAGTTGAATCGTTGTTGTCCTAATGCAGTAAAAGAGAGCAGGAGCGAGAGAGTGGGATTGTATCAGAATGAACAAGGGGGTTTTGCTTGCCTGGCACTTCTGAAGATAGTATAGTTCTTCATCGGTGTCATCGAACTCATTGTTGGGATGTCGTCTACTGAGAGGGGACAATTACTAGCAAACAAGGAAGAACACAATCAATGCAATGCACAATATGATGCATGATCATGACATGTCAATATGCTGTATTTTGAGATAATGCAACTAGCAACATGTTAAATGGAGTTGGTTTGAACCCTAGGTTCAAATTCAAACTCCATATGTGAGGTTTTAAATGCCATTTATATGATTTGGCCTAAACAACAGCCATAAGTTGTTCTAACATGCATGAAAATGGTACAGATGGATAGATTGGATTTTTCTGATCATTTTTCATATATAATTTATTTCATTTTGAGTTACGATTGATTTTATATGATTTTTAGAAGTTTAGGATATTTTCTGAAATAAATAAATCATTTCTGATTTATTTATAATCCAGAAAACAGATTACTGCGTCAACCTGACATCATCATGACGTCAGCAGGTCAACGGGGCACGGTCCAGGTCAAACCTGACCAGTGGGGTCCACTGGTCAGTGACACAGTGCTATTTAGTGTCAATGACAGGTGGGACCTGGTCAACGGACACGTCAGCACAGTCAATGCTGACGCGTGGGTCCAGGGTAATTAGATTAAACTTAATCTAGTTTAGTTGGCCAGTTAGTTAGGATGTGGGGCCCGGCTGTCAGTTTCACCGAAGGTTAATTAATGGCGCAATTAGCTGCTAATGGCTGTGCCACGTCAGCACAGCCGGAGTTAGCCGCCGGCGAGGTCAGTGACGGCGGAACGGCTCGGGTTTCGCCCACGGGAGACCAAACCCGTGGCGGAGGGGATCTACGCGTTGCTGGAGAACGCGCGCATCCAACGGTGCAAGCAGCACCTGCTGGGGCGGCCGGAAACAATGACGGCGTCGAGGTCAGCGGCGTGCGGAGCTCGGGCGTCGATGGATTCATCGCTACGGTGAGGAAGGCGTGCGTTGCTTGGCATCTATGGTAGCTGCACATGCTAACGAGGCTGTTGGGAATGCTAGCATGACCAAAGGGTCACCGGACTGACGCCGGTGACGAGCTCGGGCGGAGGTGAGCTTCGGCCTCGATGAACACGATGGCTACGGTGTGCAAAAGGACGCGGCGTTAGGGGGAATGTGACCGGAGGCTCACAGCGCGTCAATTGAAGTACTTGTCGGGCTCGGGGAAGGCTTGCAGACGGTGGAGCGACAACGGCGATCGCCGGATCCCGCGGAAGAAGATGGCGGTGTTCAGGAAGAAGCAGGGCTTCCCGACCCGCGCGGCTCGGCGAGGAGGAGTAGGGTGACGGGGCGGTTCTTCTAGACACGACGGAGAGGCGGGGCAGTGGCTCTAGCCGCGGCGAACGGCGTCGGTGGCGGTGGGCATGCTCGGTCATGGGGAGGGAAAGCAGAGGAGCGAGGGGGGGAGAGAACCAGAGAGCGAGAGAGAGGCAGAGAGGTGCGTGGCATCTCCAGGGCGACGTCGGGAAGGCGGCAGCAAGCAGGAGGTGGCGCGCGCGTGCTGGCGCGCGTCGGGCACACGCCCTCCTGCCTACATGCAGGAGGTTGAAGACGGTGGCGACTGCGGTGGGCTGGGCCAACTGGAGTTGGGCTAGGTGGGCTGCCAGGAGGTAAGCGCCAGGTAAGGTTTTCTCCTCTCTCTATCATTCCTTTTATGTTTTCTATTATCTGTAATTGTGTTCGGCTTTATTAAAAATGACAGGGTATCTCCAAAAATCATGAAACTGCTCCATGTCACTGTTTGGAATATTTCCAACAGCAAACATTTTAGTTTGTGATTATTTGAGCATTTAAAATATTATTAGCAATTAAATGCCCAAATGCAAATACTATATAATTTAATTCAAAAATCCAGAATGGCCTAGAAAATGTGCACCATTTTTTGGGAGAGGTTCTAGACCAATTCAAAAATGATGAACTCTTGTGAAGGGCATTTTGGATTCATTTAAATGTTTTTCAGTTGAACCTGGTATTTTCAGGGGGGGTGCTGGGGTTTATTGATCCCCATTTCAGGTTTAAGAGAAATTTAAACATGATGCAACACAAGACTAGCTAACCCAGAGCAAACCAGAAGTAGGGATGTGACAGTTAGGAGAAGTTGAACTGTTGTACCCCACAAAAAAAACTGGGAGCGAACTAATGTGAAAGGACGGGACGACTGGGAGCGACTGTTGTAAGGTAGAAGACGGGGACGAGTAGGGCGTGCGAACGGCGTGGGGTTGTTGGCTTGCCCAGTGGATAAACGGCTGGAAGCCACCAAAGAGTTCTCGAGAACTATGCAGGACCCACTAGATGTCATGTCTACTAGACCCATATCGTAGGCCTGACGGTATAGCTTCTGCCTGTTCGCACGCCATGCCGGCGCATGGATGTAACTTCACTTAATTCCGTCAAACGTCGCGCCTCCCACGACCTTCGCCTCCCTCGCGCGGTCGCGCCCTTTGAGACTTCGACCGGCTATAAATGAGCAATTTTTTGCCTTTTTTTAGACAAGCAATTTTTTTGCCTACTCCGCATGCATGATACTCCCTCTGGTCCTTTTTACTCCCGTCAACCGTTTGCAAAGTGTTTGACCAAATTTATAATTTTTTTGAACACCACCTTATATTAATTAACCAGCCACACCAGTACACTCATTCGATACAATATCCACCACATAGGGCAGTACGTTATTTACAAGAATACCATCTAATCTATTGTCAAAGCTATACTTAGTGATTAAGTGTGCCACCTTATTGGCCGAACGGCTAATCTTTGACAATTGAAGATTGCTGATCAACTTCGAGATGCTCAACGCTTTCATCTTCAGGTCACGCATAGCAGACCTATCAACGCTTTGACAGGCATCAATGAAATCCCACGACCAAATTTATACTAAAAATATCAATATCTACAATACTCCCAAAACACTTAGGCACAGTGCATTAATTTCTACCTCGTTTCTTGTTTCTTGACATATCAACCAATAGGAGATGTGGGTGTGCATGCTTTTAATGACTTGAGACTACCAAACATGACATGCAGTGGTTAGTTCATTGCATGCACTGCTATTAATTAGCAAATAAACATTAAGATATCTCGTTTTCCCCTCCTCCTTGGTCACAGTGCACAATCTAAGATGACTTGCTCACCTAGACGGAGGGAGTACTGATTATAATGAGTATAAGAACTACATTTTATAATGAGTGTAAAAATATTGATTTGACATTGTGAATGTTGACACATTGTGGAATAGTTTTTGAAGTCTGCAAAAGTACTCAACTAGTGCTGTCGTTCTCCACAAAAAATGTGTTTACCAATGCATGCATGAACACTAGTTACTCTAACCCCCCCTCTCATCTTTAATTCTTTGCCACATCAGCATGTTTGCTATTCCCGTGTGCATGATACCAGCTAAGATACCACCATTATGGCCAGCCTTAATCATCGCATGCAATAATTTAGTGCACCTTGAAATATGAACATGTGTGGGGCGTGTTTGTTTTTAATGACTTGAGACTATACCTAGCCCGACATGCAAGATGACTTATTATGCACCGTTCCCCATACCTGCAGGAAGCCCGTTCATCTCCAAATCGTTTCCTCTCCATGTGTGGAAACAATATGCCTGCCAAACTCTCTTTCTCCCTCCGGCGGTCCCACCACTCCACCCCGTGTGAAAAAATCTGCATGCATGACTCTCCTCCCCCCATGCTCGTCCAATCCGTTGTGACCAGCAATATTTCCACCCCTTCGCTCCCCCGTAATTTACTCCAACAAATATGCCCACGTAGCTGTTACTTAACTAAAGGTGCATTCGGTCACTGACATATGGGCCCAACAGGGGTCTGGCCCACATGTCAGTGACGCAACTGGACCGACGGTTAAGTCAGTGCAGCTCAGTCCATATCTTACGTAGGTGTGCCATTGCTCGCTATAAATACTGCACCTCCCACGACATCGCTATCTCCTCCCCCTCACGTTCACGTTCATTGCTATCTCCTCCCCCTCTCTCTCACGTCGACCACCATGGCATCGCCCCTCCCAAGCCCTCGGAGCCCCTCTCTACACCGCACGGACGGTCACGCGTCGATGTTCCGTTCCTCGCCGCCACTAGTCGAGGAGGACGTGTCGGTGTTCCGCTCCTCGCCGCTACATGATGCGTCACCGTTCCGTTCCTAGCCGCCACTAGTCGAGGAGGAGGCGTCAGCGTTCTGCTCCTCGCCGCGACGCGACGCATCGTCGTTCCGTTCCTCGCCGCCACTAGTCGAGGAGGACGCGTCGGCGTTCCGCTCCTCGCCACGATGCGTCGAGGTGGACGCGTCGGCGTTCCCAATCTCGCCAGCACGCGCGCCGGAGGACGCGTCGGCTCCCCGCTACCAGGAGAACGCCGCGCCGCCCGCCGAGCCCCCCAGCCTTGAGGAGCTTTGGAAAGAAATGGATGTCGCCTTGTGGGAGGCTTTGCCTCCAGCAGAGCGCACCAAAATAGAGGCGGAGAAGAAGGCCGAGAAAGAGAAGCACACCGCGGAACAAGCTGCCTGGGAGGCCTATGTCGCGTCCGAGAGTCAGGCAATTGGCTCTTTGGCAGAAGGCTCGTGCGAGGGCCGTGAGGGTGGCGGAGGATGCCCGTGCCGACGCCCTGAGTGCAGTTGGGCCCAAGCGCCTCATCTACACTTGGCGGTACGTGGACCGGGTGCATGCTTCCAGCGAAGAGGAGTACCTGTTGGTGCCGGATCACCACACCGGTGAGATTGCGCCCGCCCGCCGGCAAGCCGTCAATCAGCACCTCGCGAGTTGTGAGGCTGAGGAAGAGGCGTTGTGTCGGCGCGCTGGGAAACGACCACGCACCAGGGCACTCGTGGCGCGCCGCAAGCGCTCTTGCGAGCACCGTGGCTTTTAGGAGGAGTATAATTTTTGTTTTGTAAGGCGATCTCATTAGTTTTGGGACGCAAATGATAAATCCCAAACGTTCAAGAATTTTTAGCGTCCTTAATTAAGTATGTAAAAGGGAAAGTTTGGAAACCTTGTGTATTCATACGCATTTTGCAAGTACGTGCATATAGCACAAACTTTACTATATACTATCGCACTACACGTCTCACTCGATATATGCTTGCAGACTATGCTACTCTCTCCGTCTAGGTCAATAAGTCATCTTCGGTTGTGCACCGTGACCAAGAAGGAGGGAAGACTTATACACCTAGACGGAGGGAGTACTACTATTACTTATGTACGTGCAAATGCACGTTTTAACATTACGATGTGGTTTTTGTAAAAGTAGAAAAACAGCACTAGTCAAGCTTGTGAAACGATTCAATGCAAAACAAATGCAAAATTGCTCATTTGATTGTTTACTTTTAGCTTCCTTCTCTGTGGTTATTTCTCTGTCGTACTTTGTACGGAGTATCTCACTGGTAGGAAAGGCATGCAAATTCCCAAACCGCTTCCTACACCCTGTATCTCACTGGTTGTCGGCGTTGACATTGTCGCCCATGTCGTTGAGGATGAGGTTGCCGAGGTCAGGGAAGAAGTCGTCGTTCGCGAAGTCGTCGCTGCCAGCAGTCGCGCGAGTGCGCTCCCCAAAAACCTGATCGCCCCTCTCTCGTACAGGATCACGAGAGGCGGGGCTCCGGAGGCCTGCTGTCCCTTCTCCCGGTGCACACCGAAAGGAGGGATGGAGAAGACTTGCTTGGCGGCGCAATGATCTGGAACGGTGGTGAGAAACTATATAGTGCAGGCCGGGTAGGTCGTGGGAGTATAGCTCTGTCCTCGGCTCGGCTCAATCCCGCAACCCGCGGCGCGTCGTGACGAGGTGTGGCGTGGCGAGGCGAGCGAGGAGGAGGAGCGCGCGTGTAGGTCTCCTCTTCTCATGCTCATACAAGTGGTAGAAGAGCTCACTTTATAAAGGCCTACTAGCAAAATTTCAACATCGACCAGGCCGTCCATGAAACGGGAGTGGCTGTAGGGGACGTTGCGCCAGTTGAATATATGAGCAAGCTACTACGAGATTTAATCCGAATAAGCACAAAATAAATCATGACGGCTATAACAGAGATGAAACTAATCATGTGGACTAGCATAGTAGTAGGATACAGAGTAGAAACATGAATTCTACCACGATTTCAATCAGGAAGGACAGAAACACATACGGTGCAACGGGAGCAGCACCGTTGGCGTTGAGGTTGTCGCCCATGTCCAAACACCACGTAGACACGGTCTTTGAGCACGGTTTGTAGTCGTTCCATGCTCGGGCATTGAAGTTTGTAACTATTTTAGATTAGAATATACTACTCCTTCGGTGCTAGTAGTAGAGCAGAGTCCTACTCTACTACTCTACTCAAGCAAGTTAGGGCATAGCATTGTAGGGAGTACCAGTACTATGATCACTCAAGCAAGTTGTGTGGCATCGACATGACCCTACGCTGCCGGTATGTGTCTCGTAAGTCAAGCGGCTTGCTGTAGTCATCATCACCTGTCCACTTCCCGCAGCACATATTCGCTTCTCCATCTTTGTCCGCACATAATCTTGTCCAATCTTCCATCCACGTTAAGGTGCCTCCCCCCCCCTCGTCCAAAACCCAAGCACTAACAATGGTAGAACCGAGCAGCGTCCGCCGAAAGAGTGGCTGGAATTCGCTCCCCACAGAGGTAATCAAGCTCATTGTTTCGCATGTGTACAATCTCAGTACCATGTCGCTCGCCGCGTGCTCGTCGGGGCTGTACCGTTTACTCAAAGCCCTCATGTCGGAGCTTTTTAAGCCAGCTCCTTGCTTGCTGATGCCGCCTGATCTTCAGAAACGGCGTGTCATGCAGAATAACGATCATAGCGGGGCGAGCATCAACCCCCTTGACTGCGATCTAATCCCCGTCAGCCTCAACTACATTAACGGTATGTACTGGGTCGGCATGAACACGTCTTGGATGGTGCTTGTCGACGGTCGCGGCAGCTGGATGCTCGTGGAGGTCTACACTCGGCGATTGATCCCCCTTCCTTCGATTAACACTGCACTGCTTTGGCACCGCGGCCCAGAATACTCGCAATCTTACGGTAGCCAACATGATACCAAGTTTGATTTGCTCAAGGTTGTAATCTGCCAAGTGCCCACAAGATCTGGGAATTATAAAGACTTCAGGCTAATTGCGTTCTTCAACCGCGGTCTCGCCTATCTGACAGGTCACTACGGTAAGTGGATAAATCTGCACGTCCATCGCAGGATCATACATCCTCCATGGTTCTCTGATGCAATTGAACACAAGGGCTTCATTTACGCTGTCGACTCCTATGGTTGGACGTATTGCTGGCCTACTCCAGTCATCGCTACAAACGGCTATTACAGCAGTATGTTACTTTCCTATGATATCATGATGGCTTGCTTATATTACTGTCAACATTTGCTAAAAAAATATTCATGCTCATAACATGCTGTTCTTAAGATTGACTAAACCAAGAGCCCTTTCTTATTTGACTCCAACTTGATATGATGTTGTAGGCCGCCTGGTGTCCCTACCCTTCCTAATCCCATAACCTTTCAAAGAAAAGTGGCATGGCAGTTGCAGGTGGTTCCTGGATCGATCAAACGACGGCGAAAGATTGATGATCGTTCGCACGTACCGGACGTGTTGTTTCGTAGAATACAATCACAATCACTGCAAGGTCTTTGAGCAGGATCCCATCTTCTCTGGGCCTTCATTTTTGACTGGAGGCTGGTAAGTAGCCTTGGTACACGCTCTTTGTTTGTCGGACTGAATTATCCGATTAACCAGGAGATAACCGACGGCAAGGATCATGATGGCAGCGCGGTTTCGTTCATCAGGCAAAACTGTGTGTACACAGCGTACCATGCGTCTCTGCATGCACCATACCCTGATATGTGCCGCCACGCTCTGCAGCCCAAAGTAGGAGAGAGGGTCGCAAGTATCAGACTTCGACCTGCTGGCTGGAGTTTCCCCCGTCAGGCACCCATCTGGTTCAAGCCGTCAGCCAATCTCCACAGCTTAATAAATAGTAACGTCTAACTGAGCCAGTTAGTTAGATGCGTACACTTGGTGTAGTAGGATCTTTATTTAGTTTGATGCATACACTTGTTCTTTTTTGGTAGCCCTTTTGTAATGACGGCTGATGTTTGGTTTGGAAGAGAGAGCTGCGTCTTCACTCTTGTGGCCTGCTTACTGCTTCTGTTGTACCCCCAGCCCTGGTTGCTGCTACTGCTGCTGTTTTCAATGTACAATCAGTAGTATATTTTGTCTGTTGGTTGAATAAATGTGTTGTTAGAATGAAAAACACAATGTTTTGGAAGTCGTTGCACGGTTCGATCCTTTAGTGCCCCGTACCATACTTAGCGCATACTATTTATCGTACGGAACACTTTTTTTTGAAACTCGGAACACATTTTCCACTTGTTGATAACATGCAGCCCACTGATGAAGGCCCAATAGAGAACCCCATAATTAACTAGAAGGAAGGCTCTCACATGAATCCGGCCCAGGTACATGCTCATGGTCCCCTAAACATAAATAAGTAGATAAATAAATAAAGCTAAATGCTCATGCACCAGTTCTTTGGGAAAGTAGGTAGCCCAATATTTCTTTTTGAAAATTCCGGCCTGGCTTAAGAGTATGGTCAATGTCTGTTAAAAGTAATATCAAAAGGGGTTGAAAATTCCAAAAAAATTATAGCAAATGGGAGATAAGTTTCTTTTTTTGTTTTTGTTCTTCACTGATATCTTATACGTATTTCATTGGATTTAACATGACATAGTACTAATTTATTTTTAAATTTGTTTTAGTATGGCTATTAATTTATGGATTAAGAATATTTCGTTCCCCAGCAAAAATTTGCGAATTTTCAAAATTTCCCACATATTTAGTTAATTTTTTGACCCTGGTACTAACCAGAAAATGGCCAGCAATTCTAAAAATGGAAAACGGGCTGCAATAAATTCCATATGAATTAGAAAATGAGTGAAAATTATAAAAATAATAGCAAATGGGCTGTACACGCCACAGATTTTGAGGCTGACTTGTTTACGCAAGGCTTTGTCAGTGAACACACGATTCTAGCAGCAGTTAGTGTTGGATGTCCATCCAACGGCCACGTGCTTCTTCAATCTCTCATCTTCCTGCTCCAGCCGCCTAAACTAGCACCGGTGGGACTGCCTGCTCCCTCCTCTTGTCGCCCGCTGTGATGCCGCGCAGGCTTCCCCGGCCCACCCTACTCCCTCCGCTGGCGTGGCCGCACACAATCAACTGCCTCCTTATTATGACAAAAAATGATTCCTCCCACTGACATCTGGGGTGCACCGGTTGGGAGGCTGACTTGTGGACCTACTAAGTTGACGCGTACGCATGGCATGTCAACTTAGTCAACAAACGATTCTACCAGCAGTAACCGTTGGATTTGAATCGAACGGTCCTGCTACTTCTTCAATCGCTGCTCTTCTTGCACCAGCCGCCCAAACCAGCGCCGGGGAGACCGCCTGCTCCTGCCTCCAGTGGCCGGCAGTGCTGCCGATGAGGCCTCATCGCCCCCTACTACTCCCACCACTAGCCAGGCCCTGCGATGGCAGCCTCACACTGCAGCCGAACCAGTGAACCCTCGTACTCCTCTCCTTGTGGGCATCCACTGCCACGTCTTTCCCGGCTCCACGTCGTCCCCTTCCTAGGCCTCACCGTCGTCCACCGCCTTGGAGCTCTCGGCGCGGCGTGGTCAACGTGGTCAACAACATTCCATCAGAAGAGTACTGTACGTGGAGAGGCTGACAGCTGGGTCCACGGCCACAGCCCAATTTTTGTGATTTGCCAAGTAAGTCGCTTTGTCAGGCCTGTTGGGCTGCAAATCTTTCAAGATGAGGAGAGCTTTCATTCGGCTGGCCGAGAAAATGGCCCATCAGTAATGAGAAATGGGTTGTACATTTTTAAAACACATCAAACCGGCAATTAGTTTCAAATATCTTTTTTCATTTAGAGATTTGAAATTACATTAATTTTTATCCGTGGAGAATTTGTTGGATTTTATATTAATATACATTTATTTTTAAAATCAGTTTGAATGTGAATCGAAATTTTGGGATTAAAAACAGTTCGGACCGCATCGAAATATGCAAAATTTCATATAATTTTTTAACCGTGGCCACAATATAGGCTGTAATGCTAACAAAAAGAATATGGGCTCCAAAGAAACTTTAATAATTAGCAAATGGGCTGTAAATTATTAGAAATAATGGCAGATGGCTGTATGCTGTTTTCCACAGATTTGAGGCTTCCCTTAAAAAAGGTTGACGCACAAGCAGTGACTATTGGATGGCCATCCAACGGCCGTCGTGCTTCTTCAATCTCTGCTCTTCCTGCTCCAGCCGCTCAAACAAGCGCTGGAAGGACTGCCTGCTCCCTCCTCCCCGCGGCCGGTTGTGCTGCCGCACAGGCCTCACTGCCCCACCGTACTCCCATCACTGGCCTAGCCATCCGTCTACTCACCCACACCTGCTGTTATTCTCCGGCGACGGCAGACGGACCAGTAAACCCTCCTAGAGTCGTACTCCCCTCCGCATAGGAAACAACTGCCAAGTCTTCCCTGGCTCGGTGTCGTTCCCTTCCTAGGCCTCGTCGTCTTCCACATCCCTGGTGCTCTCGGCGTGGCCTGGTCAACGTGGTCAACGACCGACATGCGTCTAAAGTGGACTATACATGGAGAGGCTGACAACTTGGAACACGGCCGCTAGCAAGGAAATGCCTCCTTACTACGCGCAAAATAATGATTCCTCCACCTGATATCTGGGACCTACCGAAAGGGCCTCTGTATTTCGTGAAAAAAAACGTTACTGCCGCTGACAGCTCGGACCCACCAACTATATCTTCGCATGTAAGGAAGTGCCTCCTTATTATGCACAAAAAATGAATACTCCCCCTGCTAGCTGGGACCCAGTATAGTGGCAGGCTGACTTGTGGGCCTACTAAGTTGACGGGGATAGAGGGCTTTGTCAACTTAGTCAATAATGCACGATTCTAGCTCTAGTGACCGTACGATGTCCATCCAACGGTCGTAGTGCTTCTTCAACCTCTAGTCTTCTTGCTCCAGTCGCCCAAATCAACGTCGGCCGTGCCTCGTGCTCCTGCCTCCATTGGCCGGCTGCGATGCGACGGATGCCTCACCGCCCCTTACTACTCCCACCGCTGGCCAGGCCATCCCTCTACTCACCCACAGCCCCTGTTATTCTGCGGCGACGGCAGCCTCACACCGCAGTGAACCAGTGAACCCTCGTACTCCTCTACGCGTGGGCATCCATTGCCGCATCTTCCCCGGCTCCGCGTTGTCCCCTTCCTAGGCCTCGCCGTCGTCCACCGCCCTGGTGCTCTCGGCGCAGTGTGGTCAACGTGGTCAAGGAACGGCTTCCATCGGACATGGACTGTACGTGGAGAGGCTGACAGCTGGGTCCATGACTGCAGCAAGGAAGTGCCTCCTTATTACGTGCAAAATAATTATTCCTCCACCTGACAGCGGGACCCACCGGACGGGCCACCGTATTTTGCCCCCCTGACTGCTGGGACCCACCAGCTACATCTTCGCACGCAAGGAAGTGCCTGACAGTCGGGACCCACCTGGTCGAAGCGTATGTAGTGTTGTCATTCTGGTCACGAACATGTACGTACATATATACTGGTCGATGTATAGGCGCGCACGTGTCATAGTAGAGGCGGCCAGGGTGCAAGAAAGAAAATACGGCCACGTATGTGTACATACGAGCGGGGTCTCGAACGCCTACTCGCGCATACGTACGGCCAGGGCTCGTGTACATGGCTGGGTCGGAACGGAGAAACAGCGTCGTCGTCGTGTTCATGGGGAGGCAACGGAATGCATCGTGTTCATGGGGAGGCAATAGAATGCGTCGTGTTTATGGGGAGGCAACGGAATGCGTCGTGTTCATCGGGAGGGCTTGGATGGAACAGGCGATGGAAACGAGGCCTGGCGTACCGCAGAACGGAGGAAACGGCCTTGTGTTCGACCGGCCACGTTCGAAATGGGATCCTGTTCATCGAGAGGGGTGTGGCATACCAGAAAACGGAGGAAATGGACCTCCTACGGTCGAAACGGGGGTCCTGTTGATCGGGAGGGGTGTGGCGTACCGCAAAACGGAGGAAACAGACTTGTGTTGGAGTGCTACGGTCGAAACGGGGGTCCTGTTCATCGGGAGGGGTGTGGCGTACTGCAAAACGGGACTCCACGGGATATTGTTCATCTCCACCGTCGACCCCCTCCAGCCTCCATGAGCTACTGTTCATCCAGCGTCGACCTCCTCCAGCCTCCACCTGCGACTGTTCATCCACGGGCTCCTATTCATCCAGCCTCCACCGTGCACTACTCCACCGGCTACTATTCAACCAGCCCTCTCCACGGGCTCCTATTCAACCACCCCTCCATGGGCTACTGTTCATCCTGCCCTCCACCGTCTATTGTTCATCCTGCCCTCCATGGGGCCCTGTTCATCCAGCCCCAACCGGCTCGATCGATCGGGGTCCTGTTCATCCAGAGGCAACACCACGGGGTCCTGTTCATCCACCCCCACCGGGAACTGTTCGTCCACCCCCCTCGCGCAACGCTCACTGTTCATCCAGAGGCAACATCGATCGGCTTCAGTTAGCAGCAGTAGCGAAGGAATCGCTCGATCGGGTTCAGTTAACAGCCATCGATCGATCACTCGAGTTCAGTAACGCGTAGCCTGTAGTGCAATCGCTCGGGTTCAGTTAGAGCCCAACGCCTCACTCGGGTTCAGTTAGAGCCAACGCCTCGCACACACGCGCGTACATGTACGAAAGAAACGCGCATCGCTCGGCCCCGACCTCCCACCGTAACCGGGAACTCCCCGAAATTTCCCTCGCCCTCGCTTCTACCACGGTTTTTTTCGTCATGGATGGCCGAAAGAATGTCATGCAGCTGCGTCTCCAGCCTGCCCAGGACGAAAAGCCTATTTTCTGTCAGTATTTTTTGTCATAGAAGTAGGAGCCCACCACATCTATGATGATACCGAGTTTTGTCACAATTATCGTCATAGAAGTGTCATATGTATGACAGGAAAAAATTTCGTTCGGCCCAAAATGTCATGGATGTGTCTTTTTTTGTAGTGTTGGGTCCGTTGGGTGGACTTGGAATTTGACTATTTCTTCTGCCGGCTTGAATGAGGTGGATTTGGGTCGTTTGTCTAGGACCACATCATCTCTGTCCACCGTGGAGCGCAGCGCGGTTAATTCTTAGGCCGCGAGGGCTTCAGATAATGCCTCAAGGGCCAGGGACGCGGTTTTATTCTTGGCGCGGAGTGCTATGTCTGGATCAGTAACTAGAGTGATTATGCCATTGGGCCCGGGCATCTTAAGCTTCATGTACGCGTAATGGGGTATTGCGTGAAAGCGCGTGAATGCATCTCACCCCAAGAGGGCGTGATATCCGCTGTTGAAGGGGGCCACCTGGAAAGTTATTTCTTCAGACCGATAGTTCTCCGGCGTGCCGAATACCACGTCGAGTGTGATTTTTCCCGCACACCGTGCCTCCCGACTGGGAATGATTCCTCGGAAGGTCGTGTTGCTTTGCTCAATGCAGCTCCTGTCTATTTCCATCTTTCGTATTGTATCCTCATAGATGAGGTTTAGTCCGCTGCCGCCGTCCATGAGAACCTTGGTGAGCCGAAAGCCATACACAATTGGGCTGAGGACCAAGGCGGCTAGTGCTCGGACTGTCCTGTGTTTTGGTTCGTCGCCAGCGTTAAAGGTTATTGTTGTGTCGTTCCAGGGGTTTATTGTTGCGATCTGGCAGACTTCAGCGAGTTCGCGGAGTGCCCTTTTGCACCTATTGTTTGAAGAGAATGTCTCAAAGACTGTCAGAACTCTGGGTTCGTCGTCTTCTCGAGGGTGTTGCTCCAGGATGTCCTTGGTGAGGATGTCCTCGCCGTTTTTGGCTACTTGCCGGAGTATCCAACATGCTCTAAGGCTGTGGGTTGGTATAGTATCCGATGTGGTGTGTATTTTGCAGGGCCCATCAAGCCATCCCTCTAGAATGGTTCCACGCCGCGTAATGGGTTTGTATTTCTTGGCTATTTGTCTGGGCGTGTTACAGGGGTTCACCCTTTTTGCCTGGACCATTGGTTGAGTTGGGGCCGATAGCTCCCAAACTGTGTGATTTCTCCAAGCGCTCTCCATTGTGTTGTACTTCTGTACAATAGTTGCCAAGTCAATGAAGTGTAGTATGCGGTGGTGATTAATGGCGTTGAGGAGTCCTTCGTTCGTGCAGTTATTGCGGAACGCTGATATCGTGTCCTCATCGCGACAATCCTTGACCTTGTCCTTGACAATGAGAAATCTGGCCCAAAAGTGGTGGACCGTTTCTCGAGACTGCTGTTTTGTGCTCGTGAGAGCACTTATGTCTGGGTGGGTGGGTGGAATTGGATCTGAACCCTGACCTGATCAATGATCCGGAGTCTAAGGTTTTTCTAGATTGAACAGTCCGGGCTCCGGAGTGTCTTCTGATTTTTGAAGCCTACCATCCGACTCTAAGTTCGGAGGGCAAGGCGTGTCCTTCTGCCGGTTGGTGTCCGGCTTCTCGAGGTCGGAGATCCAAACATAATTCGTCCTCAATGTAGAGGAAGGGTTATCTTGCTCCTCGACTACCGCTATCTGGTGGGTGATCGGTGGAGAATTAATCTCTCCCTAGTCGGGTTTAAGCCCAATCCGATCGGAGTTTGTAGCGACTCCCAAGGCGGTAATGCGATCTAGGAGTTCGTTCGAAGACGATAACTTCGTCGGATCCATCTGTTTGGCGTATTCAGAATCAACGCAGATGCATTTTTCGATGACTTGAGAGGTCATCCTCGTGGCTCAGAGGCCAAGCGGGCGATCATGGTAAAATTGCCCAGCCGGAGGGTTTGGCCCGAGGCTAGAGCTCCTCCGGAGGTAATATTTTCCTTGATGATAAGTCAAGCCATCAACCTCTGCGACGACGACACAGTGGAACTCTCAAATGAAAGCACCAATGTCGGTGTCAAAACTGGCGGATCTCGGGTAGGGGGTCCCGAACTGTGCGTCTAAGGTTGATGGTAGCATGAGACAGGGGACACGAAGCTTTACCCAGGTTCGGGCCCTCTTGATGGAGGTAATACCCTACGTCCTGCTTGATTGATATTGATGAATACGAGTATTACAAGAGTTGATCTACCACGAGATCGTAATGGCTAAACCCTAGAAGTCTACCCTGTATGACTAAGGTATTGAGTATCCCCTATCCGGACTAAGTCCTCTGGTTTATATAGACACCGGGGAGATCTAGGGTTACATAGAGCCGGTTACATAATATGGAATCTTCATAGTTGTTCGCCAAGCTTGCCTTCCACGCCAAGGAGAGTCCCATCCGGACACGGGCACCGTCTTCGCTCTTCATATCTTCACAGCCCATCAGTCCGACCCATAGATAACAGGTCGGACGCCCGTGGACCCCTTAGTCCAGGACTCCCTCAGCGGGGTCGCCGCTTCTCCCCGTGCTACCGGGTGCGGGATCTACAACGAGCGTCACCGCTGGCGAGAGCCTCATCTTCTTGGCGCTGGGGTCAAACGACTCCATTTTCCTCGAGGGCGTCATGTTCATGGATTTGAGCAGAGTAACGAATGACGAGCCTAGTTGTAGTGCGAGTGAAGAAGAAGGGGAGCTGGGGTTTTTCTGTAGTAGTGAGGAAGAATGGGAGCTGGAGTTTTCTGTAGGAGTGAGGTGAGGAATTTGGTGGTACGAGTGGAGCCAGCTGACATGAGGTGGGTGGGAGTGAGGAGGAAGAAGAACACCCAGGTTTTTTTGGGGGGGCGGTGTGTTGGGTGTGGGTAGCGCCTCTCATTCAGTAAATATATGGACTTTTGAATAGATTTTACTATTTACTAGGGTGGATGGGCTGTTTTGTCTTGGGCCTAGAGAAACAATTACTACTAGTACAGTGGAGACACTCTATAGCTACCCAGAAAAACAATTACTACTAGTATAGTGGATACAATACTGCTTCTGGCTCCTCCTAGGTCATCGAAACGTCTCCCTCTACTGAATGCCGTTATACTTTTGTTCACCGACACGCGGGCCATGTAGTGGGCGGGCCCAAATGCCATCCACCAAATTAGAAGGCAGTATGCAGGCAGAGAGTCACCCCGGTCATAGCGCGGCAGTAACGAGCCGTCGTATCACAAAACCCCACCTCCCCGTAGTCTAAGTTTGACGGACGAAGCAACCATCATTTCACTCTTTGTTGAATCCCCTTCTCCCTCACTGTCTTCAAGAAAGGCAACACTCGCATCTGCCACTGTTCTTCTCTCCCAACGAAGGGAAGGTAAGCGGATCTGTGATGTTGGTATATTTTCGTTTAGAGAAAAAAATAACTTTTCCAAAGCAGTAACTGATCCTCACTCTCTTTTTTGTTTCATTGTCATTGTGATTGTGTTTTCCTTTCAGTGATCTCCTAGTATTTGTCAGTTTCATGATGGACCAAGGAGAACCAGGCAAAGATCTACCGATATTGGAGCAGACGCGGGAGGCTGATCCCCACGAGACAGAGAGCTCCAAGAAGATGGAGGCAGCCAGTGAGCCGACCCCAGATATGCTCACGGCCACTACAGAGATGGTCAATGCCCCGTTTGAGGTTACAGCCCCCGTGGCACTTCAGGAGCAGATTTCCCCCTTCAAGGATGTGTCCCCCCCGCTAAGCTGCCCAAGGTGATTTTCTTCTTTGTCGATCTCGATTGTGGTTTTTCATCTAAGTATGTGGTGATGAATAATGCAAAATTTTATTAGCTTCGATGCCATGCTATACATAGTGGTTTAAATAACTTGTGTTTGTTATACTAGAAAGTAATTTAGAATTTGTTTCTGTTTCAATTAGAGCCCTGATGCAGACAAGGATTGTGTGGTTGTACATGTCACTCGCTATGAGGCGGATGACCTGAATATACGCACTGGGAAAACATAGTTTTTAGGCTGTTGGATCCTGGAAGCCATTTGCGCTTATACCAATGAAGAGTTGTATTCCAGCCTCTCTGTTGTCAGGCGTGTTGTCCAGGGTGTACTAAAGCACAAGAAGTTCAAAGCTACTCCTTTGTTTGTGAGGCATACTGTTCTTGTCAAGCTTACGCAGGAAGATGACATGGCATGCCTCCACAAACAAGTTTATGAGTGGCAAGGCCACAAGGTTGTCTTCATGAAGGTTCACAGGACTGAGCTGCTGCCGGACGTCCTCGATGATGTTCATGGCAAGGTCCGTCTTGTGTCCAGCCCAAATTAGATCGAGGCATGAAATAGTTGCCTCAGCTAGTGTTTAATAGTAGTTTGGATTGTGTCTAATTATCTGAACCTTGCCTGTTATCGAGCCCTCTGGGGCTAGTACTCTGTTTGAATCCGTCTATGGGAACTACTGCTACTTTTGTGTGCCTGTGAATCATGTGAGAACCATCGTAATTGTTGCCGAAATAGATGTGTCCTCACCAGTTTTTTCATGAATATGGCATGGTAAGACATAAGTTATCACAGTTTATCATACGAGCAGTGTGTGTTTTGATGAAATAGAGTACTCATTTGAGAACTGTGTGCCGGCATATACATAAGTACTTGTAAACACTGTTGGTGCTACCCCACTTGTAAGCAGTTGTGCAAAACACGGCCTATTGGCTTAGCTCACTTCAACACTAGGCTATCAACCAGCTAACAATCAACAATCTGTTGTCAGACATATAAGCAACTATGTATCTTGTTACAATTGTTCATGCAGTTAACTGAGGCCACAACGTAAATTCCAAACATTCACACGCTAGTCCAGCGTTCATGTGGAACACTCACATGAAACTCAACTTCATAAAAAACTTGAAAAGCATAAGTTAAGCAATTTTATACATCTCAATGATTCATAGAACATAACAAACATATACTAGTTCACAACAAAAGAAAAAGTTGTGAGAAGGTTTACAAATCAGGAAAAAACAAGCAAGGCTTCTCTGAGCAAAGGGCCTCTCGACAGGCTTAAATTTCCTGGAGTTCACTCTGGTTTTTTCTTGTTGCCACCATCCAGGGTTAGGTTCTCTCATTCCAGAATAAGCAATTATAATTGTGTTCTCAGCTGGAATGCTGAACTAAACCATGTAGTGTACTGACCAGGTGAAATTCTTGTGCATTCCACTAAATTTAAGCACCGCTATTTGCAGAAATAAGCAGACCACAATGCCTCTTGTCCGCGCACCTGTCCAAAAAACCACCATGCAGCCGTTCCAGCTAGTCCTCGATCCATGGATGAACTGGTAGAAAGTGCATTTCGGACTAGGATGTAGTTGTTTTCGCTTGTCCCTACACTGCAACCAGGAAGTAAAACATACGAATCTACTTCTTTTATATTGTGTTGGTCATTCTATCTAGTAACTACCTGTAACGCCCCGAGACCGTTGCGCCAGGTGTCATCCAGTTATTCGACGTTGTTGCCATGTCATTTGCTTGCGTGTTGCATCTTGTCATGTCATCATGTGCATTGCATCATCATGTTTTAAAACTTGCACCTGTCCCGGCCTCCTCGTCCCGTCCGTTGTCCGTTCTGAGCCCAACCACACTTGCACGCGCCCGCGGCATGTCTGAAATAGTATTTTTATAAGTGACCAGAAAATGTTCTCGGAATGGGTTGAAAGTTGGCATGCGGTGTTGTTATGGTGTTAGTAGGTCGCCTGCCAAGTTTCATCGCATTCGGGGTTCGTTTGATAGCCCAAACATTAAACTATAGCAGCACTATAGCCGGTCTATCGTCGGACGTTTTCGGTCTCCGGAAACAGTCGACGGGTCTTCTCTCTTCTCTTTTCTCAGCCTGAGGCCTTCTGCACAGCCCACTACCTACCGCCAGGTCCAGCCTAACCTCTCTCGTCAGCCCGCGGCCCTCCTCGCGCGTGCGTCCGAAAATTGTCCCGGACCCGACCCGAGCAGTCGTCATCATCGTGTCCGGAACATCCCCAAACGTCTACAAAACGTCTCCGTTTTGTTAATTGGACTCCCTAGCCTATTTACCCTGACCGTCCGATTTTAATCGGAGGGACGAGATACCCCCTAACCCGGCCCCCTCAGTCGTAACAGTTGAGTATGGATCAACCCTGAAATACCACGATACTTCTTTCACTTCTTCTTTCGACTACCCATTTGACCCGGAGCCGTCCGATGACGATCGGACGCACCTAAAAACCCCTTCCGTCTGCTATATATTCAGACCAACCCTAAAATTGAGGAGAGCTGCCCCATACTCCCCAATTCCTAGCGCCGCCGCCACTCGTGTCCCTTCTTCCTCGGGATCTCCTCCCGATCAAAAATCCTCATCGTTTTCTCCACCCAACCAACCACCACCGCAGCCTCCGACCACCTCCCACAATTTTCGCGCCGACCACCCAAGCAGCAGCAGCAGTATGGAGCGCCGCCCTCCACCCCGCATCCAGCCGGCGCTCGATCCAGTTTGAGATCGAGACCACATCCTCGACGATCGAGCGTCCTCGACTCTCCCCGTGCGAGTTGTCACCACCAGGCCGCCGCTTCCCCCTGCCTCGCTAGCCTCCCAAGCCGCCGGCCACCTCTCCCAGCAGAGCCGCCGGATCAGCAGGTCCCCGTCTCGCGTCCTTTCCTTCCCTCCTGCTCCGTTTAGCTCTCCCTCCCTTAATTTCTTAACTCTCTCTCTCTCTCTGTTCGTCGACAGGACCACGCCGCCGCCATGGCCTTCATCGCCTCGACGCACAGCTCGCCTCCGCCCTGTTCCTGGACGGACCCGCCCTCTGGCCTCGCCTTCTACCGCTGAACACCCGCGCTGGGGCCTGCTTCGTTATGCCGCCTCGCAGGCCCTCTGCTCCCCTGCGCCTCATCCACGTTGACCCACGCCCGTCCACCTCGGAGCCGGCCTCCACCGCCTCCTCCGCGTCTGCATCGCCTCGCCAGAGCTCCGTACGCGTTGCTGCCGTCGTCTCCATGCCACAGCCCCAAGCGCTGCTCCGCGCCATGCTGCCTCCTTCTGTCGGGAGCAGAAAGAGAAAGCCGCCCCTGCCGCGTTGACCGCCAAGTCCAATCACCGCCCAGATCCGTCGAGTCCCGGCCATCTCTGTGTTTTCGGTCCTCCCTGCCACCCAAGACCCTCGCCGGAGTCGCTCCCAAGTCCCTCGGCTCTGCCACCTCGTCCAAGTCCCGCCTCGCCAAGCCCCTGCACCGCGCCCCTGTTCCCCTGCTGCTGTTTCTGTTCTTCAGAAACGAGCAGCAGCAACTCGAACCGCTCGCCCCTTTGCTTCGCACGCGTGGGCCGCATCCCGTGCCAAGCCCAGCCAGCCGCGGCTTACCCCCCTCCTCCTCAAACGGGCCGAAGCCCATGGGTGAGGCCACCCACAATGCCCCTCTTTTGTTTTTTTATTTTTCTTGTTGGGCCAGCCTGCAGTTTCGGGTTGAGATGTGTTATTTTTTCTTTTCCACAGAACGTTTTAGCTAATTTTCCAGAGAACGCAGATTTACAGTAAAACCCTCCTGTTTCATACATATAATAACTCATCATCTATGCATCGGATTAAAATGATTTATATAGGAAAGTTGCTTAGAATTTTGTGTAGTCTCATTATATGTTTTTTCCATCCATGTTCAAAATGTTTAAATGCTGTTTGTTTAAATTTGCTTAAATTACTTGCTAAAATGATTTAATTCATAACTAATTAACCGTAGCTCGGATTTAAATAATATTTATATGTAAATGGGGTAGAATTTTGCCTAGTTTATCATAGTGACATCACTTTGCATGTTTAACAACTTTAAAATATGGTTTAGGGCAGAACAGGACCAAACCTAATATATGCACATGGGGATTTACCAGAATTGTTGTTCGTTGCTTCCGGCCTCATTTAACCTTGACTAGATAGGTAGTTTTACTTTGCTTCACCCTCTTGCCATGTTTAACAACATTTAATATTGTTGGGTACATAAACGAGATCGAACTAAATAACTTGATGTGGTGTTTCGTCAATATGCAACCCGTTGCATATTGAGCCCCACTTAATTTGTAGGGTTGTTTGTGCACTTTACCATGCCATGCTTCATTAAACCGGACATGCATCATACTTGATTGTGCATCATGCCATGTCTATGTGTTGGTTGTTTACTATGGTGCTTGCTTCTTTCCGGTGTTGCTTCTTTGGGTTGGTTCCGATAACGTCGCATTTATGAGGACCCGTTCGTCTACGTCCATTTGTCTTCTTCATGGACTCGTTCTTCATCCTTGTGGGATTTCAGGCAAGATGACCATACCCTCGAAATCACTTCTATCTTTGCTTGCTAGTTGCTCGCTCTTTTGCTATGCCTATGCTGCGATACCTACCACTTGCTTATCATGCCTCCCATATTGTTTAACCAAGCCTCTAACCCACCTTGTCCTAGCAAACCGTTGTTTGGCTATGTTACCGCTTTGGCTCAGCCCCTCTTATAGCGTTGTTAGTTGCAGGTGAAGATGAAGTTTGTACCTTGTTGGTACATGGATATGTTGTTCCTTTGTTGGAACATGTTTACTTGTTGGGATATCACAATATCTCTTATTTAATTAATGCATGTATATACTTGGTAAAGGGTGGAAGGCTCGGCCTTATGCCTGGTGTTTTGTTCCACTCTTGCCGCCCTAGTTTCCGCCATATCGGTGTTATGTTCCCGGATTTTGCGTTCCTTACGCGGTTGGGTAATAATGGGAACCCCTTGAAAGTTCGCCTTGAATAAAACTCCTCCAGCAATGCCCAACCTTGGTTTTATCATTTGCACTAACAACCTAGCCCCTTCCCTTGGGTTCTGCAGACTCAAGGGTCATCTTTATTCTAACCCCCCCCCCCCGGGCCAGTGCTCCTCTGAGTGTTGGTCTGACCAAGTAGACTGTGGGGCCACCTCGAGGCAACTTGAGGGTTGGTTTTACTCGTAGGATGTCTCATCTGAGTGTGCCCTGAGAACGAGATATGTGTAGCTCCTATCGGGATTTGTCGGCACATTCGGGCGGTGTTGCTGGATTTGTTTTAACCTGTCGAAATGTCTTGAAGAACCGGGATACCGAGTCTGATCGGAATGGCTCGGGAGGAGGTCTATTCCTTCGTTGACCGTGAGAGCTTGTCATGGGCTAAGTTGGGACACCCCTGCAGGGATTTGAACTTTCGAAAGCCATGCCCGCGGTTATGGGCAGATGGGAATTTGTTAATGTCCGGTTGTAGAAAACCTGAAGTTGACCTTAATTAAAATGCATCAACCGCGTGTGTAACCGTGATGGTCTCTTTTCGGCGCAGTCCGAGAACTGAACACGGTGTTGGAGTTATGTTTGACGTAGGTTGCTCTAGGATCACTTCTTGATCATAGATTTTCGACCGTGCTTTTGCCTTCTCTTCTCGCTCTCATTTGCGTATGTTAGCCACCATATATGCTAGTCGCTTGCTGCAGCTCCACCTCATACCTTTACCTTACCCATAAGCTTAAATAGTCTTGATCGTGAGGGTGCGAGATTGCTGAGTCCCCGTGGCTCATAGTTTACTCCCAAAACCAGCTTGCAGGTGCCGAGGATACCGTGCAGATGACGCAACCAAGTTCAAGGAGGAGCTCGTTGAAGATCTGTTCTTTATGTTGTTCCGTTTTCCAGTTGATCAGTAGTGGAGCCTAGTCGGGATGATCGGGGATCTGTGTAGCATTTGGGGTAGTCTTCTTTTATTTTGGTTCCGTAGTCGGACCTTGATTGTATCCGGTGGATGTAATGCTTTATTCATGTAATTGTGTGAAGTGGCGATTGTAAGCCAACTATGTATCTCTTTCCCTTATGTATTACATGGGTTGTGTGAAGATTACCTCACTTGCGACATTGCTTTCAATGCGGTTATGCCTCTAAGTCATGCTTCGACACGTGGGAGATATAGCCGCATCGAGGGCGTTACAAGTTGGTATCAGAGCCTTCCCCGACCTTAGGAGCCCCATTGCTTGATCGTTTTTAGCAGCCGAGTTGTGCCTAGAAAAATGTTTTGAGTCATTTAGGAATTATATATCGGAGAGTTTAGGAATTCTTTTTTACTTCCCAGTCTCCTCATCGCTCTGGTAAGGCATCCTGACGTAGAGTTTTGACTCTTCTCTTCTCAAATTTCACTAAAAAAAATTTAGGATCATGCGGGTATCTTGGAATCGTTTCGATGGTTTTATGACGAGAACATTGTCTTGGTGCCTCCTGTCAGGGGTTTTGTGGAAATGTCCCAGGGAGTTGAGCTCTGAGGTGTTGTCGTCATAATTTTATCGTTGCAGTTCTGGAATACATGAGTTTAGTACGCCGACATCAAAAATCTCTTTTATGCAGTTCGTTGGTGAGATAACCTCGACGCCACCCAGTACTGGGGCGGGAGTTCGGGAGTATTGCCATAACTTGTATAACGGATGCTTTTCGAAGGTTGAGGTAGATGATTTCCGAAGGTTTCTTGGTTATGTGTTGAAGGATGGATACAGCTGGATGTAGGATTTGCTAGTTTTGGGTGAGATATTATGCTTCCCCTGTATCCCCAACACCTGATTGCATAACCGGGAAAATTTCGGGAGTTTATAGGTGGGAAATCAAGTAGCTCTTAGGATATCTTTCCGACGGATGTATGATATGAAATTGGGGTTCGACGTCTAGTGGTCCGCCTATTCACGGTCGATTTTACAGTGGTCTCATTGTGTCTTAAAGAGTCCTTGGCTATGCCGACTCGGGGACGCTTCGTATGTCATGTGCACTGCCTTGTACATGATGGTGATGTACGATCGAGCCCGTGTAGGCCCCACCACGAAAACTTCGGATGAAATCTCTATCATATGTTTGTTCCGGTTTATTCTGCAAGCCAATCCTTTGTTTTGTTTTGAGTTGTGGTATTCGAGTTGCTTCGAAGTCAAATGTTGATCCCATACCTTCCCCAAACGGCATTTTCATACTCCTATGCGAATACTAATCCTCCTTGATAATCGAGATTGTTATGCCAATCTTATTCAACCGGTGTGCTTCTCTTCAAGTGGAACCGATCATTTCAACATCCGTAAGATCAATTCTAAGTTTTTCTCAACGGTGTTCGTTTCTTCCATTCCAAATTGTCTTTGTTTTTCCCACCCTCCCTCCCTTTGTTTTTCTTCAAGGAATCTGATGTCTTAATCAAGTATCCTTTTATTCTTGTGAAGTCTCTCTTTTCCTTTTCCGTCAAACCGGTGATTCTCATGAAGATTCTAACGGAGCTTCAAGTTCATCATTCTTCATTCTTTTCATCTCCGGTGGTTTCAAGTCAAGTTTTGTTGATCATATTCTTTTTCCTCATTTCAAATACCTTCTCATACCGGTGCACCTCTTAATCATCCACTCCTTGCTATTCAATTGTTCCGGAGTGCTCAAGATATCTCGAAGATTCGTGTTTCCACTCTGCACTCGTTCAAGCTCTTTCGAGATTGGTATCTCATTCAAGCCATTTTAATTCAACCGGTGCATTCTCTCTTTTAAATCATTTCAACGGTGTTTCTTTTGAGTGGGCCCTAACCCACAGGTCTTTTCCCAGGATCTTACCTGACTCTTCTATTTTCCTGGAGCTATCCTAAATTCTTTTGAAGTTGGACATAAGAATGATTTATCATCAGTCAGATGCCCTTGTCCAAGATCTTTCTAATTCTTTTCATCGTTGGCTCAAATTTTCCATTCTTCATTCCGGTGTGCCTCAATAATTCTTGGTGGTGTACTCGTCGTCATTCTCGGATGTTGAAGACCGAAGAAGAGTTTCTCTTTAATCTTGCTCTTTTCTCTTCAAGATTCATGATTCTAGCTTGTTGCCATCCTCTCGTAATTGTCTTGATCGTGAAAATTCTTTTCACCTATCCAGAGTAATTCAAGAGTCTTCTCAGTTTGTTATTCGGAGTCCATCAATTCAGGTTTATTCATTCTCAGCTGTCAGTTATCATTCTCCTATCTTACCGGTGCATCAATCAAATATCCTCTAATCAGTTCTTGATCTCTTCATTCTCTTATATATAAATTCTCTCAAGCATCTTCTGTCATTTGCTAATTCTTCCTGGTGTTTCTTTATGTTTTATTCATTCTTTTTAAATTCTTACGGTGGTTCGTTCAAGATTCTCTTCCATGGTTATCATATTAATTCATTCGTTGTTTAATTTCATAACGGTGGTTCATCGAAGACCTTCTCAAATTTGTGCAATATCTATCTTAATCCTTTCTACAAGAATAAGTAGTATGCCAAATCCGTTGCTTGTCATCAATTTAAATTGGTGAAGGATAAGCATAATGTAATTCTTATTCTTGTTTCATCGAGTGAATTTAATTCTTTATTCCGGAGGCTCATCAAATTCTTGATTTCTTTTGTTCATCTTTCTTTTCCCGGAGTTCCAAGTTCTCTCAATTATTTCACCACGGAGACTCATCTAAATCATTACAAGGTTTTACCTTGTGTTTTCAACTTCTCTTTCTTTTCGTTACATTTTGTTTACCGGAGTTCCTCGTGGATGTTCTACATGATGGTTCATCGAGGTTTTATTTCCTTCTCGAAGCGTTCATCAACATTCTTTTCTAAGGAGCTCAATCATTCTTCATTTTGTAATCCGGAGTGCAATTCTTTCTTCCGTATCTTTTGAGGTGGTGTTATATCATTCTTAATAATTTGAGTTCATGTTTCCATGATTCACATGTTGTTAAGAATGAGACATTTTAAATCCATCATCTTGTCATTGGAGTTATCTTGGGGTATATTTCACCTAAAGCCTTCCCTAAGGATTGTTGCTATAATGGTGTTTATAAATGACCCAAGTTATTCATCTATCCTCCCAGTGAATTAAGTTTCTTATCTCCTTGTTGTTATCAATCTAATATATCATTTCTGTTAGTGGCAGCATTTCACCTAATAGTTTTGGAGATGTTCCCCATAAGCCCACTACAACCCTGTTCTTTTCGTTGTTGGTTTTCCAACAACTCCGTTCGACCCTTCTCCGAAGGATGCCTTCTCAAGCTCTTTTGGCAAAAGTTGGCATTTTCTCGTCATTTCTCCTATTTCAATTATCTATCTTCTATTATTTTGTTCCGGAGCCTTTGTGATGTTGCTTTCTTCAACCATCATCTCGCTTCATCAAAGATCATGTTATTTTCATGCCTATCCATTTAACTGGAGTGTTGTGCCCTTTTTGCTCAAGTTCTTTTCGCCTTATCAAGTCTTGCATCCTTTCTCAATCGGAGTGCTGCCCGAATTTGTTCTTCCTCGTTACTCTTCTCAAACGGAGTGTTTTCAACTTTGTTCATCTCCGCTGTATTCTTTCTTTCAATGTGTACAACCTCACAAGGTTCTTTGGTTTCACTCAATTGTCAAAGAAGCAACTTAGTTTTACCTCTCCTCTTTCTCTTCCGTTTGCCCTCCGGTGCCATTCTAGATCTCGGGACGAGATCCTCTCGTAGTGGTGGAGTGTTGTAACACCCCGAGACTGTTGCGCCAGGTGTCGTCTAGTTATTCGCCGTTTTTGCCATGTCATTTGCTTGCGTGTTGCATCTTGTCATGTCATCATGTGCATTGCATCATCATGTTTTAAAACTTGCACCTATCCCGGCCTCCTTGTTCCGTCCGTTGTCCGTTTTGAGCCCAACCACACTTGCACGCGCCCGCGGCATGTCCGAAATAGTATTTTTATAAGTGGCCGGAAAATGTTCTCAGAATGGGTTGAAAGTTGGCATGCGGTGTTGTTATGGTGTTAGTAGGTCGCCTGCCAAGTTTCATCGCATTCAGGGTTCGCTTGATAGCCCAAACATTAAACTATAGCGGCACTATAGCCGGTCTATCGTCGGACGTTTTTGGTCTCCGGAAACAGTCGTCGGGTCTTCTCTCTTCTCTTTTCTCAGCCTGAGGCCTTCTGCACAGCCCACTACCTACCGCCAGGTCCAACCTAACCTCTCTCGTCAGCCCGCGGCCCTCCTCGCGCGTGCGTCCAAAAATTGTCCCGGACCCGACCCGAGCAGTTGTCATCGTCGTGTCCGGATCATCCCCAAACGTCTACAAAACGTCTCCGTTTTGTTAATTGGACTCCCTAGCCTATTTACCCTGACCGCCCGATTTTAATCGGAGGGACGAGTACCCCCTAACCCGGCCCCCTCAGTCGTAACAGTTGAGTCCGGATCAACCCTGAAATACCACGATACTTCTTTCACTTCTTCTTTCAACTACCCATTTGACCCGGAGCCGTCCGATGACCATCGGACGCACCTAAAAACCCCTTCTGTCTGCTATATATCCAGACCAACCCTAAAATTGAGGAGAGCTGCCCCATACTCCCCAATTCCTAGCGCCGCCGCCACTCGTCTCCCTTCTTCCTCGGGATCCCCTCCCGATCAAAAATCCTCATTGTTTTCTCCACCCAACCAACCACCACCGCAGCCTCCGACCACCTCCCGCAATTTTCGCGCCGACCACCCAAGCAGCAGCAGTCTGGAGTGCCGCCCTCCACCCCGCATCCAGCCGGCGCTCGATCCAGTTTGAGATCGAGGCCACATCCTCGACGACCGAGCGTCCCCGACTCTCCCCGTGCGACTTGTCGCCACCAGGCCGCCGCTTCCCCTGCCTCGCTAGCCTCCCACGCCGCCGGCCACCTCTCCAAGTAGAGCCGCCGGACCAGCAGGTCCCCGTCTCGCGTCCTTTCCTTCCCTCCTGCTCCGTTTAGCTCTCCCTCCCTTAATTTCTTAACTCTCTCTCTCTCTCTCTTCGTCGACAGGACCACGCCGTCGCCATGGCCTTCATCGCCTCGACGCCCAGCTCGCCTCCGCCCTATTCCTGGACAGACCCGCCCTCCGGCCTCACCTTCTACCGCTGAACACCCGCGCTGGGGCCTGCTTTGCTACGCCGCCTCGCAGGCCCTCTGCTCTCCTGCGCCTCGTCCACATTGACCCGCGCCCGTCCACCTCGGAGCCGACCTCCACCGCCTCCTCCGCATCTGCATCGCCTCGCCGGAGCTCCGTACACGTTGCTGCCGTCGTCTCCGTGCCGCAGCCCCAAGCGCTGCTCCACGCCGTGCTGCCTCCTTCTGTCGGGAGCAGAAAGAGAAAGCCGCCCCTGCCGCGTAGACCGCCAAGTCCAATCACCACCCAGATCCGTCGAGTCCCGGCCATCTCTCTGTTCTCGGTCCTCCCCGCCACCCAAGACCCTCGTCGGAGTCGCGCCCCAGTCCCTCGGCTCCGCCACCTCGTCCAAGTCCCGCCTTGCCAAGCCCCTGCATCGCGCCCCTGTTCCCCTGCTGCTGTTTCTGTTCTTCAGAAACGAGCAGCAGCAACTCGAACCGCTCTCCCCTCTGCTTCGCACACGTGGGCCGCATCCCGTTCCAAGCCCAGCCAGCCGCGACCTACCCCCCTCCTCCTCAAACGGGCCGAAGCCCATGGGTGAGGCCACCCACAATGCCCCTCTTTTGTTTTTTTATTTCTCTTGTTGGGCCAGCCTGCAGTTTCGGGTTGAGATGTGTTTTTTCTTTTCCGCAGAACGTTTTAGCTAATTTTCCAGAGAACGCAGATTTACAGAAAAACCCTCCTGTTTCATACATATAATAACTCATCATCTATGCATCGGATTAAAATGATTTATATAGGAAAGTTGCTTAGAATTTTGTGTAGTCTCATAATATGTTTTTTCCATCCATGTTCAAAATGTTTAAATGCTGTTTGTTTAAATTTGCTTAAATTACTTGCTAAAATGATTTAATTCATAACTAATTAACTGTAGCTCGGATTTAAATAATCTTTATATGTAAATGGGGTAGAATTTTTCCTAGTTTATCATGGTGACATCACTTTGCATGTTTAACAACTTTAAAATATGGTTTAGGGCAGAACAGGACCAAACCTAATATATGCACATGGGGATTTACCGGAATTGTTGTTCGTTGCTTCCGGCCTCTTTTAACCTTGACTAGATAGGTAGTTTTACTTTGCTTCAACCTCTTGCCATGTTTAACAACATTTAATATTGTTGGGTACATAAACGAGATCGAACTAAATAACTTGATGTGGTGTTTCATCAATATGCAACCCGTTGCATATTGAGCCCCACTTAATTTGTAGGGTTGTTTGTGCACTTTACCATGCCATGCTTCATTAAACCGGACATGCATCATACTTGATTGTGCATCATGCCATGTCTATGTGTTGGTTGTTTACTATGGTGCTTGCTTCTTTCCGGTGTTGCTTCTTCGGGTTGGTTCCGATAACGTCGCGTTTGTGAGGACCTGTTCGTCTATGTCCATTTGTCTTCTTCATGGACTCGTTCTTCTTCCTTGCGGGATTTCAGGCAAGATGACCATACCCTCGAAATCACTTCTATCTTTGCTTGCTAGTTGCTCGCTCTTTTGCTATGCCTATGCTGTGATACCTACCACTTGCTTATCATGCCTCCCATATTGTTTAACCAAGCCTCTAACCCACCTTGTCCTAGCAAACCGTTGTTTGGCTATGTTACCGCTTTGGCTCAGCCCCTCTTATAGCGTTGTTAGTTGCAGGTGAAGATGAAGTTTGTACCTTGTTGGTACATGGATATGTTGTTCCTTTGTTGGAACATGTTTACTTGTTGGGATATCACAATATCTCTTATTTAATTAATGCATCTATATACTTGGTAAAGGGTGGAAGGCTCGGCCTTATGCCTGGTGTTTTGTTCCACTCTTGCCGCCCTAGTTTCGCCATATCGGTGTTATGTTCCCGGATTTTGCGTTCCTTATGCGGTTGGGTAATAATGGGAACCCCTTGACAGTTCGCCTTGAATAAAACTTCTCCAGCAATGCCCAACCTTGGTTTTACCATTTGCACTAACAACCTACCCCCTTCCCTTGGGTTCTGCAGACTCAAGGGTCATATTTAGTCTAACCCCCCCGGGCCAATGCTCCTCTGAGTGTTGGTCCGACCGAGTAGACTGCAGGGCCACCTCGGGGCAACTTGAGGGTTGGTTTTACTCGTAGGATGTCTCATCTTAGTGTGCCCTGAGAACGAGATATGTGCAGCTCCTATCGGGATTTGTCGGCACATTCGGGCGGTGTTGCTGGATTTGTTTTAACCTGTCGAAATGTCTTGAAGAACCGAGATACCGAGTCTGATCGGAATGTCTCGGGAGGGGGTCTATTCCTTCGTTGACCATGAGAGCTTGTCATGGGCTAAGTTGGGACACCCCTGCAGGGATTTGAACTTTCGAAAGCCGTGCCCGCGGTTATGGGCAGATGGGAATTTGTTAATGTCCGGTTGTAGAAAACCTGAAGTTGACCTTAATTAAAATGCATCAACCGCGTGTGTAACCGTGATGGTCTCTTTCCGTGGAGTCCGGGAACTGAACACGGTGTTGGAGTTATGTTTGACGTAGGTTTCTCTAGGATCACTTCTTGATCATAGATTTTCGACCGTGCTTTTGCCTTCTCTTCTCGCTCTCATTTGCGTATGTTAGCCACCATATATGCTAGTCGCTTGCTGCAGCTCCACCTCATATCTTTACCTTACCCATAAGCTTAAATAGTCTTGATCGCGAGGGTGCGAGATTGCTAAGTCCCTGTGGCTCACAGTTTACTCCCAAAACCAGCTTGCAGGTGCCGAGGATACCGTGCAGATGACGCAACCGAGCTCAAGGAGGAGCTCGTTGAAGATCTTGTTCTTTATGTTGTTCTGTTTTCCAGTTGATCAGTAGTGGAGCCCAGTCGGGACGATCGGGGATCTGTGTAGTATTTGGGGTAGTCTTCTTTTATTTTGGTTCCGTAGTCGGACCTTGATTGTATCCGGTTGATGTAATGCTTTATTCATGTAATTGTGCGAAGTGGCGATTGTAAGCCAACTATGTATCTCTTTCCCTTATGTATTACATGGGTTGTGTGAAGATTACCTCACTTGCGACATTGCTTTCAATGCGGTTATGCCTCTAAGTTGTGCTTCGACACGTGGGAGATATAGCTGCATCGAGGGCGTTACACTACCAATGTAGGAATACCTGGAAGACAGGTGGTTAGACGACGACAACGAGGGATAGCCATCTCATTTTGCGCAGTTCTACTAAAACTGAGGTGTGTGCTTTTGATTGCACGGATATAAACGATACAAAGACATACATCCCGAGACGATATGGAAACAGACATCCCTGTTTGCGCAAATACGAAATACGGTTATTTAAATAGTGACAGATATTTGTAGTGGCATATGATTAACATCAGCATCTATTGTGTTATAATTGGCACTAGATTGACAGTATGAAAGTGTCCTTAAGTAAGTAGCATCACATCACATCAACACCGCCACTAGATTAACATGCAGAACAATAGCATTAGTATTACTATCATGAGAGTAGCACATGGTTAGTGATGTGCAATCAAATTTGTGTAGTTCCACTAGGATGAAGCAATGTTAGCGGTGTGAGATTTAAGTGTAACTGCAAAAAGACAATTCATGGGAAATAATGTAAGACAGAATCACTTCATAAAATGGTGGTGGCATTGCTTCAATTTATCGACGGCACTAGACCATTACTTATAGTGACATTAGGTGGCATTGCTTAATGCTTCATGTGATTTTACATTAACGGTAGCGATATGAGCGTAGGGACGGAAGGGGCATAAAGTGGTGAGGTAGATGTGGTTGCCGAGAGAGGCAAACACTCAGGCAACATGTTTGTATTTGTCCCATTATTTATCTCCTAGGCGACATTTTCCTATGTGAGCACAGGAAATCTAGACCAGCTCGTTCTCATTTGCGTTGTCCCCCAACACCCGTCACTTTCTTTCCTTTTTCAACCAAAAGATAGGTCCACTTCCCCCCACCCGTCGCCAGCCACCATGCTTTCTTCGTCTTCACAACCAAGAGACCGGTTGGGTAGCCAGTATCTACTACTTTCCCCCGTTTCCTCTTAGAACCAAGTCCTAGATTCATGCTACAGCTTTCCCACTTTCTTCCCTGTTTGAACCAACTCTTAGAGTCGACTGTATGAACTAGCTTTACCTCTAATAATAGTAAAAGTCTAGGTGGCTTTGGAACAACATACGGAAGTAGAAAAAGATCCACACGAAGCCAAGTGGGGAGCTGGGGCAGTAGAGCAAGGCAAGTTTCGAAGGAATATATACCTATGGGTCATCGGCATGTGGCAAAGACGGCGTCGGGAGGCCGCATCTTGGATACAATATTGCAGGGAGGAAGAAGGGGTCGGTGGCCCTCCCAAGCAAGCGCTCTCTTGGAGAGAACAACACGGCCACCGACTGGGACGTGCGGGCAGCTGTTGGTCTCCTCCCTCGCCGCCGACGACAGCGTGAATGATGCACCTACACCCCTGCCCCGGTCGAGGTTGTCCGGCCGGATTTGTGACCAGCCATGAGCTGAGAGAGAGTGTGGCCACCTATGTCTTGCTTAGATCTGGAGAGCATGAGAGAGTGAACGAGAGGAACCCTAGTAAAGCAAGCGCTAAGGCTCCTACTTATATATAGTGGAGTGATTTTGTTGTACCAGCTTCAAAAAAATGCGCTCCTACGTGTACCCGCGAGTGGGTCTGAGAGAACTAGTGCGTGCATGCACCGCTTCTCATCGTGAGAGTATAATATACTATGCCCAAAGAATGTTCGCCAGAAGAGTAATAGTATAAGTGTGTGACGTGTGAGCTAAAATAAAATGTGCGGGACGTCTTTTGTTTTTTAGAAGTTCTGAGGGTAGGGTGTGAAGAGCACATATGTGTGTGACGTCTACCTGCAGATAGACGGTGGGTGCAAGAGGACTCGGGAGAGTCGTGACTCATGAGGGTGCGTGTGCGTGAGAGAGAGGGGGGCACGTATCAACGCACTGCATGTGTCCGTAAATCATTATCCGACAATCGTTCGCCACAAGCCTTTCCCTGACGAACGCCGTAAGAATCGTTAGATCGGCATCCGACAATGTCAGTTTTGCCATGTCATTTAACAGAACAGCCACTCCTCCTACACACAAATCTTCCACGTGAGTGTTAGCAACTACCGTATGCTCCCTCCATTCCAAAATGCAGTGCATATAGCTTTATTGAAAATTCAAACCTCGCAAACTTTTTACCGAGTTTTCGTGTACCAAATTGCACATGTAGAATACCCTGTATATATCATTTCATTCATCTTCGAGAGGTAACTATAAAGATGGGGGAGGAGTCTACAAACAAAGACCATTGTATCACCTGCAGCAATTTCAACCATCCTTTGGTGTGGAGGAATATCATAGGAACTATACATGGTATGATTTTTATAGGATTTTTTCCTTTAGAGCCAATTAGTTCATATGAATAGATTCATATACTCCACATTTCAAAGGAAATAAACATGGTATCTTTTCTATAGCTTTAGAGCCACTTCGTTCATATGAATGGATTCCTATACTCCCATAATTTCAAAGGAAAATAAACATTAGCATATATTCAATAGAAAAGTTCCTATGATATGAACCAAATTACATTTCTTTTATAATCCCTCCTCATAGGAATTGAGATACATGTCATCTCTAGATTCAATAGAAAAGTTCCTATGATGTGAACCAAATGACATCTCTTTTCCAATCCCTACTCATAGGAATTGAGATACTCCATATCATCTCTTTCCCTACAACTTCCATGTATACATCTTCTATTCCTAAATAGCTAGTACAACCCACTAGTAGCTTTTTTCCAAGACATGCAACGATGGCACAAGAACTATATAGTGTGCGAATAACTTTGAAAGATGGTCGTTAGATGAAGCTAATCCGACAGTGCAGAGATGGCAAATCCGAGCACTACTGGCTGTTGGATATCATCAACATTCCACCAGATCTGCCACATGTACAATTTAGAAGACTCCATGGTTGAACTTAAGCATAATGCACAAACCTCAAAACACAAGAACTTCTCCTTTGTTCTAGAATCTTCCGTATCATAATTGAATTTTTTTCTAAATGAATTGCCATTTTTTTTACTTTATGCTTTACAATGCACAACCCCATGAATCTTAACATTTTTATAGAACTAATTGATTTTGAATGAGATGAACTATAAGAACTGAACGAACATCTACATCATGCATATATGACTCAAATCTTTACATGCTATAGTGTGTATTTATTCATAATTTGGTTTCGAAATCTCATGCGTTCAATGCATGTGTACCTTACTAGTTTTGAGTAGAGTAGCAAATTTCACGCGGCCCTGGGTATATCAAAATGCAGGGCCCATGCATCATTGCCTTTCGGTCGAACCTACGTCCACAATTTTTTGTACGTACTATATCTCTACTGGTCCCTGAACCCAAAATGCTGCCTCGTTCCCCTGCAACCAAGCGTCCCACACATATTTAAGGCGTCGGATCAAACTCAATCCCTCTCCCGTTTACTACGACGTGGCCCCGCACGCCATAGTAGTACTCCTACAAACCCTACGGCCGCACGCATCATCGGTTTTCTTCAAGAGGACGAGGGATAAGCCGATTTGTAGTGGAGGCGCTTTAAAAAATGATCTATACTGGAGACCCCTACCCTAGGGTGCCCTAGGTAGCTGCCGCATGCATCATTGGTTTTCTCTTTTCTTTATGCTCTTGCGCCCTAGAGTGAAATGATGGTTGCTTCGTCCGTCAAGCTTAATGCGGGAAAGGTGGGGCTTTGTGATTTGACCCCTCATCGCTCATTTTCTACTACTGTGGTGCTACGACCGGTGTGCCTCCAATTCCAACCGCTGCTCCGAACTATAATTTGGTGCATCGCACGTGGAACAAGACGGTGAATGAGCCACATGTCGGCCAAAGAGGTCCTGTTAAGTGTGTCTCCATTTCGTGTGTGGCCTGACCCTGCTTGAGTTGCTATGCCAACACGACAGGTGCATCCTACCACTTGGTTTTGCTCCTTGGTGAATCCCGACTATATTGATCTAAAAATATACGTACTGAACTACCCTCTCCGTCTCATTTTTTAGGCGTATCGATTTATAGGGCATGCACGTAATTCTAGGTCATCCATTTGACTAACTAAATATGAGTACTATGTCACAAAAGGTATATCATTGGATTATTAAGCGGATGTAGTTTCTAAACATATACTGTTCATCACATATATAGCCAGTTAAATTCTCAACCTAGAACAACGTGCATGCCATGTAAACCGATACGGAGGAAGTATAGTAGTAAAAATGAGGTGATTTTACCGAGCGATCGGCGGGGGAGCATGGCTTGTCATGCGGTCCCACGTGTCATGATGTACCAAGGCGATGCACGTGTCCCTCTTGAGGCAGAAGCAACACTACATGGTTTGAGATGATGGCGAACCGAAGTGTGAAATAATGGTAGCTTCGTCCATCTGGGAAGGTACAACATTGTGATTTGACGTCTCATTGTTCATTACTACTACTACTAGGGCGGTACGACTGGGGTGCGTCCCCCTGCTGTTCTGCACTGTTATTTCGTGCTTGACACATCGACCCGGTTGCTATATGTCCCACATGTCGGCGACAGGAAGTACAAAATTCATGAAAGCGAGCGTCAACGGAGGAGTACAAGACACGGCTTGGGTTTTTGCTGCTTCACGCGTCCATCGATACAAACTCGGACTAAAAAAGGCGAGGGAGGGTCTTTTCCTGCGCGGCAGGCAGGCGAGTTTGGCATAGTCTGTTCGAGGCAAGGAGGCTGGAAGGGAAACAAGCAAATAAAGGTTGAGCGGCTTAGTTTTGGGAAAATCTGATTTTACGGAGTATGTACCCACTAGGGTTTATAGGGATTGTCGGTGGGAACGATACCTATAGGATCACAAGAATCCCTACTATGGTTAGCGGGGCACGGGGTCGTGAGAAGAGCGGATCAAACAGATAGCACACGGTTCGTTTATCCAGGTTCGGGCCGCGAGGATGCGTAAAACCCTACTCCTGCTTTGGTGGATTGTATATCTGTGTTCTTGAGCTAGCTATGGGGCGTGAGGAGCTCCAAAAAGCCGAATCCCTCCTCTGGTCGCCTCGGGCCTCCTTTTATAGAAAAAGGGGTTGCCACAGTGGCACACAGGAGGTGGAAAGGGTACAGTGATGCGAGGTTATCCCTCACATTACATGACAAGGCGCATTTAATGCGTCTTGCTTAGGTGTCCTTGATTTATCGGGGACGGGGGAGAGATCTGTCTCGTTTGTCGCTGCTCCTTCTTGTGTCGACACGCGCCCTAGCCAGCGACGCCTGCGATGCCATGTAGGTAGGCAAGCAGCTGAGGTGGCGCAGTGGTGGGTCTTCACGAAGATCTTCATGCCGCCACGCAGGTGCCTGCCCAGCTGGTTGGGTCGGCAGCTACATGCGAACGGCGGTGGAGGTTTAGTCGGCGTGGGCCTGATGGTGGCCCTGCGGGTGTCCTCGGCAAGGGTCTTGCCGAGGCGCCTGCTGTCATCCCCGGCAAGGCGCTTGCTGGGGGGCCTTGTGGTCTTCCTCGGCTGGGATCCCGCCAAGGGTTGTCGTCTCCTTAGTGCATATCTGATCTTGAATGTCTTCACAAAGATCTGCATGCCATCACGGGGATGTTTCCCAAATCGTTGCCCCATGGGGGCAGTGGACTCAAGGGTGATTTGCTCCATAGGTGTGGGGCGAGTTGCCGTGGCAAGGGTCTTGCCGGGGTTGCAAAACTGTCTCCCGGCAAGGATCCTGCCGGGGGAGTCTGCTTCGTCCCCTTTGCTCTTCGTGGTCTTGGCCTTGGCGTCGTTCTAGTTCTCTTGAGCTTCGGTCTTACCCTGGCTCACCTCCCTTGCCTTGCTTGGTGTGGTGGTATCCGCGGCTCAGACTGCCCGTGCACAGTTATAGGGGTACAAAAAATGTACCCCTCTTTTTGTACACCGACAGGAGCCCCCGGGCCTGGGCCACACATAAGCCCAACGCTTTGTTGGGCAAGGCCCAAAAGCGGTGCACAGGCAGGCGGGGCGGTTTTTACCGCGGTAAGATTCTTCACGCGTTGTGCTTCCCACGATTCCCGCGCGTGGCGCGACGTGGGGAGGCGCGTGTGACGTGGGCGGCATGCGTGGGGTTGGTTCCCGCAGGCATGCGTCACATCGTAGTAAAGGGGCGGTTCGCGCCTTCCCCATAACGGAGGGAGGCATGGAGGCGTGGCCCATTTACTGAATGGGGCTGAGGCGCGATCTTCAAGGCGTCCACTCCCCACGATCACGGGGTGGGGAGTGGTCGTCTCATCCGTCCCCTCAGTTCTGCACGTCCGCCACGTGTCTCCCATGCGCCTGGGGTGGCAAACGGTGGAGGCGGGAAACCGGGCCGTCGCTGGTTGGGGCGGCGGGTCGGTCCTGGCTCCCTGTGCCTTCCGTATCTTGATTGTCCGAGCGGGGCGGCCGAGCCCCAACCCCGATCCTTTATAAAGAGCGGGAGGGGGGTGGCGTCCCGCATTCTTTCATCTTCTTCGTCCTTCATCTTATGCTCCTCCCTTCCATCCGTCATGGAGAGAGGGAATCCCGGTCCTTCAACAGTGGCGGCGAGGGTCGCCGCTCGACAACGCGTCCCTCCTTCTCCTGCGCCTGCGGTTGCAGAGCCAGCCGCGAGGGGAAGGGGGAGGGGGTGAGGCCGTGGGTGAGGCCGGGGCGCTCGGGGAAGAGGAGGACGGGGCGGCGCGCCGGCCTCGCCTCCGCCAGCAGCTCCTCCTCCAATGGTGGGCCATGTTGGGGATGACCCTTGTGAGTTCTTCGTCAGGCTGCGCCGGCCGTCGCCTTCGTCTCCCGACTCCATTTGCGCGGGACATGGAGCTGGATCTGCCGGAATCATTGTGGCTGCACATGAGGGGCTGCGGGATCAGTGGCACGCGGGTCCGCGTCGACTTCCCTGCCCCTCACGTGATGTATCTTCATCGGGGATGGAAGACGTTTGCTCATGTCCACCGCTTGACGGAGGGGCTCACTCTCCATTTTAAGCTAATGGAGGGTGGCCTTCTCTCTGTCAAGGTCTTCGGGTGCTTTGGGACCCATGCAAGGTGCTGCGTGGAGAGCTCTTCTGATAGTGAAGACTCCTCCTCGGGCGGGAGTGACGAGGAGGACAGCGGCAGCGACAACAAGGGTAGTAGGCGGCAGGATGACGGGTCCGACTAGGTGTCGGGTGCCGCTCCGTGCGGCACCGGCGACCCCATCATCCGTGTCGCCGGCTCCTTGAACTTCTCGGGGTCGTCTCCTTGGGCGGCTGGCGTTGGGAGGCTGTGGAAGAGGAAGAGGGCGGGCGGCAAGGCCATCAAGTCGGAGTACGCGGGCACCGACGCCTTCGACGCATGTTGACGTCCTGCCGCCTCGTCTTCGAGCTCTGCTTCCGGCGCTGCCATCACCATCCAGCCTTTGGACGGCCAGCAAGATGTTCTCTTGGTGTCTTCTGCCACCTGTAGCTCGCCTAGGCGCTCCTTTTGTCCCTTTCGCCTCCTTGACCTGCCTCCTAAGGAGAGGGACAAGAAAGGGATTACGGGCACCTTATCTCTTTTTAGTTTGTAAGCCTTCGGGCCTTTGTTGAATTTAAAACTTGTAATCCCATCATTCATGTTTTTCATTCCCTATGGACTGTACCTGAGTGGAATGTTTTTTTAATGAAAAAGGGATGCTTGCCGGGTCATTTGTTTGCGGGTGGAACCCACGACAAGGAGTAAATCCTTGATATCTTCAAGATAAACATTTCCTTGCCCGGCAACAGGCCTTGGCCTCTCCCCACTTCGCTCGACCTTCCTCACGCCTTTGGCGGAGGCAGGGATGAGGCGGGTTCAGGCTCCTTGTTTCATCCTTTCGCTGCCGCGACTACGACCAAACTTGGCCCCAGGAACGAGCCCTAGGGTCTAGAGTTATGGGAGCACGGTAGCTTAGGGGAAAACGAGGTTTCACATACCTCAGTCCATAATGGAATGCATGATAAGGGATGAAGAACTTATCTGAAGCTGCAGTCCCCGGCAACCCTCGTTCGCCGTGGGTGAATCTTTGCTCTTGCAGCCCCGACAATAGTGGCTTGCCGGGGGCTAGATGTTGGTCTGTTCCTCTTTTTTTTCCTGCCCAAGTGGTTCGGCACGGATATCTGTGTGTCCTGTGAACCAAAGAAGACAAAAGAAAGACAAAGAGATGCACACTTGACCTCTAAGCTAGGGGTTAGTCGCCGCTAAGCACTATCAACCCTAACCAAGGACGAGACTCGACCTAGCATGCATGCTATAACTCAGGGCGCCAGTGCTTCATTTATTTATGCTCAGGGTCTATGCCTGGCTTTGTACAGAGGGTTACATGCGTCATCGGCAAGGCTCGTACAAAAGGTGGCTTGCCAGGGTGCCCGACAAGCCGCGCCTCACGGGTAAAACTTGCGAAGATGCTCAATGTTCCAGGAGTTACTCACCAGAACAACATCTTCGGTCTCTAGGCGGACTGCACCGGGCCTGGTGACTCGTATTACCCGATAAGGGCCTTCCCACTTTGGTGTCAACTTGTTGGAATTCTTGGCCGATTGAACGCGCCGAAGAACAAGGTCGCCTTCCTCAAAGCTTCGGGCATGAACCTTGCGGCTATGGTAGCGGCGCAAGGCTTGCTGGTAGCGCGCTTCTCTCACAGCCGCCCGAAGACGATCTTCCTCAAGGAGCGTTGCGTCATCTTGCCGAAATTGCTCTTGCTCAAGCTCGTCATAAGCGAGCACTCGAGGTGACCCGTATATGAGTTCCGTGGGGAGAACTGCTTCTGCCCCGTATACCAGGGCAAGGGGTGTCTGGCCGGTGGCTTGATTTGGTGTCGTTCTGATTGACCAAAGAACCGCCGACAATTCATCAATCTAGCACCTTCCACTCTTGTGGAGTCTGTCAAAGGTCTTTGTCCTCAGGCCTCGCAGTACTTCAGCATTTGCCCTCTCAGCTTGATCATTGCTTCGTGGGTGAGCAATGGAAGCGAAATAGACCTTGATGCCGAGGTCTTGAATATATTGCATGAAGGTGTGGCTTGTGAACTGCGTGCCGTTGTCAGTGATAACCCTATTGGGTACACCAAAATGATGGGCATCTCCATAGCCTATTGATTAGCCGCATCAATATGAGACTTTCTCCTTTTTTATCTTCTCACATAACCCCCATCATCATATACTATTCCACCTATAGTGCTATATCCATGGCTTGCGCTCATGTATTGTGTAAGGGTTGAAAAGGCTGAAGCACGTTAAAAAGTATGAACCAATTTCTTGGCTTGTGATCGGGGTTATGCATGAGGGGAGCATTTTGTGTGACGAAAATGAAGCATGGCCAAACTATATGATTTTGTAGGGATAAACTTTCTTTGGCTATGTTATTTTGATAAGACATAATTGCTTGGTTAGCATGCTTGAAGTATTACTATTTTTATGTCAATATTAAACTTTTATCTTGAATCTCTTGGATCTGAACATTCATGCCACAATAAAGAGAATTACATTGAAAAATTATGTTAGGGAGCATTCCACATCAAAAATTCTATTTTTATCATTTACCTACTTGAGGACGAGCATGAATTAAGCTTGGGGATGCTTGATACGTCTCCAACGTATCTATAATTTTTCATTGTTCCATGCTATTATATTATCTGTTTTGGATGTTTAATGGGCTTTATTATACCTTTTTATATTATTTTTGGGACTAACCTATTAACCGAAAGCCCAATGCAAATTGCTGTATTTTTTCCTATTTCAGTGTTTCGCAGAAAAGGAATATCGAACGGAATCCAAACGGAATGAAACCTTCGCACGGATCATTTTTGGAACAAACGTGATCCAGGAGACTTGGAGTGGACGTCAAGGAAGCAGCGAGGAAGCCACGATGCAGGAGGGCGCGCCCCCACCCTCGTGGGCCCCTCACAGCTCCACCGACCTACTTCTTTCACCTATATATATATATATATATATATATATATATATATACTCTTATACCCTGAAACCTTCGGGGAGAGCCACAAAACACCTTTTCCACCGCTGCAACCTTCTGTACCCATGAGATCCCATCTTGGGGCCTTTTCCGGCAATCTGCCGGAGGGGGATTCGATCACGGAGGGCTTCTACATCAACACCATAGCCTCTCCGATGATGTGTGAGTAGTTTACCACAGACCTTCAGGTCCATAGTTATTAGCTAGATGGCTTCTTCTCTCTCTTTGGATCTCAATACAAAGTTCTCCTCGATCTTCTTAGAGATCTATTCGATGTAACTCTTTTTGCGGTGTGTTTGCCGAGATCCGATGAATTGTGGGTTTATGAACTTGATTATCTACGAATATTAGTTGATTCTTCTCTGAATTCTTATATGCATGATTTGATATCTTTGCAAGTCTCTTCGAATTATCGGTTTGGTTTGGCCTACTAGATTGATCTTTCTTGCAATGGGAGAAGTGCTTAGCTTTGGGTTCAATCCTGCAGTGCTCGATCCCAGTGACAGAAAGGGAAATGACACGTATTGTATTGTTGCCATCGAGGATAAAAAGATGGGGTTTATATCATATTGATTGAGTTTATCCCTCTACATCATGTCATCTTGCCTAATGCGTTACTCCGTTCTTATGAACTTAATACTCTAGATGCATGCTGGATAGCGGTCGATGTGTGGAGTAATAGTAGTAGATGCAGAATCATTTCGATCTACTTGTCACGGACGTGATGCCTATATTCATGGTCATTGCCTTAGATATCATCATAACTATGCGCTTTTCTATCAATTGCTCGGAAGTAATTTGTTCACCCACTGTAATACATGCTATCTTGAGAGAAGCCACTAGTGAAACCTATGGCCCCCGGATGTACTATACATCATATAAGTTTCCAATCTACAGTTCTAGTTAACTACTTATTTTGCAATCTTTATTTTCCAATCTATACCAAAAAAACACCAAAAATATTTATCTTATTATCTCTATTAGATCTCATTTTCGTAAGTGGCCGTGAAGGGATTGACAACCCCTTTATCGCGTTGGTTGCAAGGTTCTTGTTTGTTTGTGCAGGTACTAGGCGACTTGCGTGTAGTCTCCTACTGGATTGATACCTTGGTTCTCAAAAACCAAGGGAAATACTTACGCTGCTTTGCTGCATCACCCTTTCCTCTTCAAGGGAAAACCAACCTATGCTCAAGAGGTAGCAAGAAGGATTTCTGGCGCCGTTGCCGGGGAGATCTACGCCAAGTCAAGACATACCAAGTACCCATCACAAAATCTTATCCCTCGCATTACATTATTTGCCATTCGCCTCTCGTTTTCCACCTCCCACTTCACCTTTGCCTTTTCTTCGCCTTCTTCCCGTATGTATCTTTGTTTGTGTTTCCATGTGTCTTCCATTTGCTTGCATCTTTGCTTGCTAAAAATCTATTGATATGGGTCCACTTAAAGTGTTCTACTTGGATCATCTTCGATCCTTATGCGCTCGTGCTTAAACCCCAACTAGCCTAGTTGATGGGAAATCTTCAAATGAGCATACTCATTTTGTGCGTCACCGTTTGTCTGAAAAAGGGAGACTCTTATGGGATCAAATAAACAGATTGCTGTGTTATGCTTGGAATCTTTGTGAAATTTATGATTTTACTTATTGCTCTAAGAACCCTAAAAAACACCTCACCTACCTATGTGAGTTTAATGATAATGAAATCTTATCTTCTTATGCAAAGGGTGTTTATAGTTACTACGATATCGAACAAATTGAAGAATTTGTTGCTTTTAAGGGTGCTTACGAAGTTGCTTCTTTGATTGAAAAGTATGATATTACTCTCTAAAAATCTAAAAATCTTGACATACTTAAATATTGCTATGAAAACTATGCTCATAATATCTATGCCAAAGAATTTATTGAAAGAATGACCGCTGCTTTGGAAGAAAATAATGATATGCATGAATCTATAGATAATTATGATTCCCATGATTTGATTGAAATATCCCTTGATGAACATGATGCTTGCTATTCTTGTGGCCATTATGCCAATATTTATGAAGATGAATTTGCTATAGTTCCTTATGTTAAACATGAGAACGTTGCTATTGCACCCATACTTGATAGTTCCTTCAATGAAAAGCATGATTGCAATGATGTTATTATAAATTCTATTAACATCAATTGTGCTAATAATATGCAAAACCCTAAGCTTGGGGATGCTAGTTTTGCTATAACTACTATTTGTTGCAATGATCATGATTGGGGTGATTCTTCTTTTGATCTTGAAAATTTATTCGGGTTCGTTTAACCTTTTTTATACATTAATTGAGTTTTTGGGCATTTAATGTGCGTAATTCAAATTTGAACTACAAGCACATGCTCGAGTGCACCAAAGTTGGTTGAAAAATCACACGTGTGTCCTTGGGTGAATTTCTAGGTCCCATGCAATAAATGGGAATGAAATTCAAACATCTCGGCATCGTGGCTCGGCCGAAAAGATTGAGAAACTTGGTTTTTAATTCCTGTAAATCCAAAACACACCCGAAAATCATGAAACTTGGCATGGTGTCATGACATGGCACCAACATGATGCGGTAATTTTTTGGCCGAATTGGGACAAGCTTTGGTGTAAGCTTCTTGCAAACCGGAGCTTCCCTCAAGAAGGCTCGTGGTTCCCAGAGGGAACGTGTCACCTCCGTGTGCGAAATGACATACGTACACTGCCTTCTCCCGCCTTAATTTTTTCACACATGCATATTAGACCAAATAGAAGTATCATGCTAAAATTTGGAATTATTCCGGGTTCGTTTGACCATTTTTATACATTAATTGAGTTTTTGGGCATTTAATGTGCGTCATTCAAATTTGAACTACAAGCACATGCTCCAGTGCACCAAAGTTGGTTGAAAAATCACACGTGTGTCCTTGGGTGAATTTCTAGGTCCCATGCAATAAATGGGAATGAAATTCAAACATCTCGGCGTAGTGGCTCGGCCGAAAAGATTGAGAAACCTAGTTTTTAATTCCTATAAATCCAAAACACGCCTGAAAATCACGAAACTTGGCATGGTTGTTGGGGAACGTAGTATGTCAAAAATTTCACCTATGATCACGCAAGATCTATCTAGGAGATGCATATCAACAAGAGGAGAGAGTGTGTCTACGTACCCTCGTAGACCGAAAGCGGAAGCGTTTAGAAACACGGTTGATGTAGTCGAACGTCTTCGCGATCCAACCGATCCAACTACCGAACGCACGACACCTCCACGATCAGCACACGTTCAGCTCGATGACGTCCCTCGAACTCGTGATCCAGTTGAGACCGAGGGAGACTTCCGTCAGCACGACGGTGTGGTGACAGTGATGATGAAGTTACCGACACAGGGCTTCGCCTAAGGACTACAATGATATGACCGAGGTGTGTAACTGTGGAGGGGGGCACCGCACACAGTTAAAAGATCAACTTGTATGTCTTTGGGTGCCGCCTCCCCACATATATAAAGGGGGAGGAGAGGAGGCTAGCCGTAGGAGGAGGCGTGCCATGGGGGGAGTCCTACTTGGACTCCTAGTCCAAGTAGGATTCGGCCCCCCCTTTCCTAGTCCAAGTAGGAGAAGAAGGGAAAGAGTAGAGAAGAGAAGGAAGGAGGGGGGCCTGCCCCCTCCCCTTGTCCAATTCGGACTTGGCAGGGGGGGGGGGGCGCCACCTCTGGCCAGCCCTCTCTCTTCTCCACTAAGGCCCATTGTGGCCCATTAATCCCCCGAGGGGTTCCGGTAACCCCTCGGTACTCCGGAAAATGCCAGAACCTATCCCAAACCATTCCGGTGTCCAAACATAACCTTCCAATATATCAATATTTATGTCTCGGCCATTTCGATACTCCTCGTCATGTCTGCGATCTCATCCGGGATTCTGAACAATTTCGGTTCATCAAAACATGAAACTGATCAAACAAATCATCATCGAATGTTAAGCGTGCGGACCCTACGGGTTCGATAACTATGTAGACATGAACGAGACACATCTCCAGTCAATAACCAATAGCGGAACCTAGATGCTCATATTGGCTCCTACATATTCTATGAAGATCTTTATCGGTCAAACCGCATAACAACATACGTTGTTCCCTTTGTCATCGTTATGTTACTTGCCTGAGATTCGATCATCGGTATCATCATACCTAGTTCAATCTCGTCACCGGCAAGTCTCTTTACTTGTTCTGTAATGCATCATCCCGTAACTAACTCATTAGTCACATTGCTTGCAAGGCTCATAGTGATGTGCATTACCAAGAGGGCCCAAAGATACCTCTCTGATACACGGAGTGACAAATCCTAATCTTGATCTATTCCAACTCAACAAACACCATCGGAGACACATGTAGAGCATCTTTATAATCACCTAGTTACCTTGTGACGTTTAATAGCACTCAAGGTGTTCCTCCGGTATTCGGGAGTTGCATAATCTCATAGTCTGCGGAACATGTATAAGTCATGAAGAAAGCAATAGCAAGAAAACTAATCGATCATTATGCTAAGCTAATGGATGGGTCTTGTCCATCACATCATTCTCTAATGATGTGATCCCATTCATCAAATGACAACACATGTCTATGGTCAGAAAACTTAACAATCTTTGATTAATGAGCTAGTCAAATAGAGGCACACTAGGGACACTCTGTTTGTCTATGTATTCACACATGTACTAAGTTTTTGGTTAACACAATTCTAGCATGAATAATAAAAATTTATCATGATATAAGGAAATATAAATAACAACTTTATTATTGCCTCTAGGGCATATTTCCTTCAGTCTCCCACTTGCACTAGAGTCAATAATCTAGTTGACATCGTCATGTGATTTAACACCAATAGTTCATATCTTTATGTGATTAGTTCACATCTCCATGTGACTAACACCCAAAGGGTTTACTAGAGTCAATAATCTATTTCTATGTGATTAACACCCAAAGAGTACTAAGGTGTGATCATGTTTTGCTTGTGACAGAAGTTTAGTCAACGGATCTTCCATATTCAGAGTCATATGTATTTTGCAAATTTTCTATGTCTACACTGCTTTGCACGGAGCTACTCTAGCTAATTGCTCCCACTTTTAATATGTATCCAGATTGAGATTTAGAGTCATCTGGATCAGTGTCAAAACTTGCATCGACGTAACCCTTTACGATGAACTCTTTGTCACCTCCATAATCGAGAAACATATTGAGGGAGTCCTGGATTAGGGGGTCTCCGGACAGCCGGACTATATCCTTTGGCCGAACTGTTGGACTATGAAGATACAAGATTGAAGACTTCGTCCCGTGTCCGGATGGGACTCTACTTGGCATGGAAGGCAAGCTAGGCAATACAGATATGTATATCTCCTCCTTTGTAACCGACCTTGTGTAACCCTAGCCCCCTCCAGTGTCTATATAAACCGGAGGGTTTTAGTCCGTAGGACAACATACAATCATACCATTGGCTAGCTTCTAGGGTTTAGCCTCTCTGATCTTGTGGTAGATCAACTCTTGTAATACTCATATCATCAAGAACAATCAAGCAGGACGTAGGGTATTACCTCCATCGAGAGGGCCCGAACCTGGGTAAAACATCGTGTCCCTGCCTCCTGTTACCATCCGCCTTAGAAGCACAGTTCAGGACCTCCTACCCGAGTTACACTGTGTCATCACCATAAGGCTCGATGGCTCCTTCGATCATCGCTAGCGATGCGGTCCAGGGTGAGGCTTTCCTCCCCGGACAGATCTTCATATTCGGCGACTTTGCACTGCGGGCCAACTCACTTGGCCATCTGGAGTAGATTGAGAGCTACGCCCCTGGCCATCAGGTCATATTTGGAAACTTGAACTACACGGCCGATATCTGCGGAGACTTGATCTTCGACGGATTCGAGCCCATGCTGGACGCGCCACGCAGTCACGACGAGCAAGACGTAACTCTGCCGTCGGACGGTGTTCGGGAGATCACATCCGCAGCTATTTTGGCCTTTAATCCGGAGCAAGTCGCGCCATCTGAGAGCGGAGGGATGGACCCCACTGTGGAGGCCACACTCTCAGCGGCGATAGAGCTGGATACTGACCTCACCCCTTACGAGAGCTGTGTCGCCGAACCACTGGATTCAACTTCGGTCACGGACTCCAAGCCGCTCGTATCTGCGCCCGTCGAGTCTGACTGGGCGCCGATCATGGAGTTCACCTCCGCGGATATCTTTCAACACTCACCTTTTGGAGATGTGCTAAATTCATTAAGGTCTCTCTCCCTGTCAGGAGAACCTTGGCCGAACTATGTCCGGCTAGAATGGGATGCGGACGACGAAGAAATTCATAGCCCACCCACCACCCACTTAGTAGCCACTGTCGACGACTTAACCGACATGCTCGACTTCAGCTCTGAGGACTTCGACGGTATGGATGATGAAGCCGGAGACGAACTGGAAACGCCGCCCACAGGGCACTGGACCGCTACTTCATCACATGACGTGTACATGGTGGACACCCCAAACGAAGCCAATGGTGATGAGAAAGCGGAGGATGACCCCTCCAAGAAGCAACCCAAGCGCCAACGTCAGCGGCGCCGCCCTAAGTCCCGCCATAGCAAAAACAGTGATAACAATAGTCCACGCGACTTCGGAAAAGACGACAACTGCACCACCCTGGTGGCAGAAAACGATCAAGATGCAAACAACAAACATAGTACGGATCCGACGTCCGAACACGATGACGCCGAAGATAAGCATCATCAATCCCCATCTAGGGAAGAAAACAGTCCGGGCGATGATACAACCATCATCCTGGACACACACTTGGAGCAAGAGAACCTCCGCACGAGGCTTACTGCCACAACGAGGAGGCTGAAGAAACAGAAGCAAAGGCTCAAGGTCGCACAAGATACGCTCAACAGCAAGTGGAACAAAGTAACAAAGTATGGTAGAAGCTACCACCCAAATAGCTATCCAAAGCGCAAGCTATTACCGGAATTTGACGATGAGGCCTTAGAGCCCATACAACCGATAAGTGATACGGCCAACCGGCCGGATCCACCGCCCTGTGAACGCGATAGAGCGGCTAACAAAGACACACATAAGTCAACACACAATCTACGTGAGAACTTGCGTCAAAAATCCGGCGTGACCATATCCATCTATGGATCTAGGAAGCGTGCTACGGTACACAACCAGCACCGAATACAACAACCGTCCGAACACTATGGCGCATCCCAATACAGGGGTGCCGCACACCCACTATGTTTCATTGATGAGGTGTCGGATCACGAATTCCCAGAAGGATTCAAACTAGTAAACATAGAGGCGTACGACAGAACCATAGATCCTGGAGTCTGGATAGAGGACTTCATCCTCCATATTCATATGGCCCATGGAGATGATCTCCATGCCATTAAATACTTGCCCCTCAAGCTTAAAGGGCCAGCTAGGCACTGGCTGAAAAGCCTCCCCGAAAACTCAATTGGAAGTTGGGAGGAGCTCGAGGATGCTTTCCGGGCCAATTTTCAAGGGACTTATGTCCGACCGCCGGATGCAGACGATTTAAGTCATATAATCCAACAATCCGGAGAGTCCGCCCAAAAGCTTTGGAATAGGTTCCTCACCAAGAAGAACCAAATCGTCGACTGTCCGGATGCTGAAGCCTTAGCAGCTTTTAAACACAGCGTCCAAGATGAATGGCTCGCCAGACACCTCGGTCAAGAAAAATCGAGAACAATGGCATCCCTAACAAGCCTCATGACCCATTTTTGGTGCGGGCGAGGACAGCTGGTTGGCCCGTAGCAGCACCAGCGAACCAAGCACATCCGAAGTAAGGGATGGCAATGGTAAATCACGACGCAACAAAAACAAGCGTCAAAATAAAGAAGGTAGCCCAGATAATACGGCGGTAAACGCCAGATTCAGGGGCTCCCAACCAGGTCAGTGGAAAAAGCCTTTCAAAGGCAGCAGAGAAGGACAATCTGGCCTAAAAAAATTCTTGAAAAACTCTGTCAGATCCACGGCACCCCAGAAATACCTGCAAATCATACCCACAGAGAATGTTGGGTCTTCAAGCAAGCCGGTAAGTTAAACGCCGAACACAAAGGGGAAGAGACACCAAGCGAAGACGAGGATGAACCTCGCCAGCTAAGCACCGGAGGACAGAAAAAGTTCCCACCGGAGGTTAAAGCAGTAAACATGATCCATGTGACAAGGAGGAGAAGCAATCACGCACTCCGGTACACACGCGCCATAGAGCCCGTCACCCCTAGGTCCAACCCTTGGTTGGCCTGCCCGATCACTTTTGATCGTAGGGATCACGATACACATATCCGGCGCGAAGGACTGACGGCCTTGGTGTTATACCCAATAATAAACGGGTACCATTTCACAAGGGTCCTCATGGACGGCGGCAGTGATCTCAATCTGATATATCAGGACACAGTCCGCAAAATGGGGATAGACCTGACACAAATAAGCCACTGTAATACTACCTTCAAGGGAGTAATACCAGACCAAGAGGCCCACTACACGGGCTCTCTACTACTAGAGGTGGTATTCGGTTCTCCCGATAACTTCCGAAATGAAACGTTAACTTTTCACATCGCTCCATTCTGAAGTGATTTTCAAGCACTTCTCGGAAGGGAGGCTTTCGCTTGTTTTAACGCAATACCGCATTATGCTTTTCTCAAGCTCAAGATGCCCGGTCCATGAGGCGTCATTACAGTTAGCGGAAATACCAACCGTCCTTCACCTGTGGAAGAGGACGCGGCGGCTCTAACAGCCGCAAACTAGGCGGCCTCACCAACCAAAAAAATGGCAGGTCATCAAGACCACGGACACGGTTAGACGAGTCCGGCGTTCCATCATACATGCATGAGATTGGTTTTCGAACCCTCATAAAATGATACCAGGGGCTTCCCGCGTGTAATCAGGGCCAGCCCGGCTCAACTAGGCTTCTCTGGAATTCTGATAACTCATTCTTCTTTTTGGCACGACAACTTTCACCTAAATTCTTTCCTTTTGAATGTTACAATCGTGCTACACCCGTCCAGGACACGGCACAACGGAGATAGAGGTGCAGACGTGCAGCAGGGACCCACCCAAATGTTTCTTTTTAGATTAAGGCCCTTCATAAACCTTTTTACTGTCTCTTGTTGCTCACATCCTCCGGATACTCCATACAACCGAGAAGGATGCCGACGTTATTGGCATGTGGCCATGCCAGGATTTTCCACCTACCCGGACACATGGGGTTTCTTATAAAGGGCATTGTTTAGCCCGACATATGTTATAAAGACCAAACACCTTAGGGAGTGTTTGGTGTCGCGAGTTTGGCCCTATATGCATCAGCTCCAAATCATGTATTTGGTCAAATGTTGGGTTTGCCCGGCTCTCACGTTTTGGTACCTTATGTTCTGTTATATCGGCTAAGGTAGCACTAGGAGAACTACTGTGATTGTGCCCTGGTTCATCCGGATGAGAACCTCAGTAGAGAAAGCCGAAAACTGACTGTCATGATATAGCGAGAGACTGGTCAACCACTCGATGACTAATCGGAATCTTTGGGATTGCTCCGCATTAACGAAGGGCCGTTTCCCGGTCATGTACGTATGCGCCCCGTATTCGGACGAGCGCAGAAGTACCAGGGGCTATATAGTAGCCCCACTGTCAAACTCCTATGGCTAAGTGAAAGTGTTAAAGCAATATAGTCTGATTACCTCGTTCGCTACGCTATCACCTCCTTAACAGACCAAGACGTTAGATCAAGTGTGGATATGCATCTTTTGCGAACACCCCCGCATTATATGCATGGGGGCAGAAGCCGACGACTGCAAACTTTCAGGTTATATACATATATACATAAACGGCCGCACAGGAGGCATCATAGTACTTTCGGGCAAAAGTATAAATACAGCCTTGATTAATTCAGAAAAACATTGTTTGTACAATGGGGCTACATGTCACTGGAAAATAATATTCTTCGAGCACTGAGCCTCTATCAAATGAGCACCTTCAAGGACTCCTTCAAAGTAGTGCTCGGCAGCAACCCGGCCTATAGCTGAACCCTATGCCGCAACGGTGGTGGCCTCCATCTCCGCCCAGTATGTTTTGACACGGGCAGGGGCCATCCGTGCACCTTCTATGCACGCTGATCTCTTTACAACATCGATGCGCGACACATCTTCAAGGAATTGTTGCACTAAGCTAAAATAGCTACTCGGCCTTGGCCCTCCCGGCCACAGGTGATCCACAACGGACCTCATGGCAAGTCCGGACAACCTATGGAGCTCGGCCCAACTTGTCAATCGCTCATTCAGCAATAGCGGACGGACTGGAGCTTGAAACTGTGACCAGAACAGCTTCTCCACTTCAGGACCTTCCTGATCCTTGAAGTACTCGGCCGCATCAGCAGCACTTGCAGCCAAATCCATGTACTCGTCCGCAGAACTCCGTAGCCGGTCCAGAGGAGTATATTTCGGATCTCCGAACTTAGTCCTCAACAAGAAGGGCTTCCCAGAAACGATATCCGCAGCTTGATTCAGCTCCTCCTTCGTCGCTCTAATTTTGGAGCGGGCTTCCTTGGCAGCCACCCGGGCCTTCTCCAGGTCCGTCGACTTCGCCCAGTTTTCTTCTTCAAGAAGCCGGTAATGGTTAGCAGCATCTTTTAACTCCACGGCCATCTTGGCAATTTTTTCTTTGCTCTCGCAATGCGCGGCCTGTTCGGCCCTTAACTACTCGGCCGCCTTTAAAGCGGCCGCATTGCTACTCCTTGCTTGCTCCTTGGCTCGGGCAAGCTCCGCCTGAAGGATCTCCACGGTGGCAGCTCCATCTGCAGTCACAACATATTAAAGATACTGGCATCATGCTGCTCTTACTATGTCACGATCACCAGAAAAATCACTCACCCTGTGCCTCGTCAAGCCGCTTGTTGACAAGCATGATGTCGGCATCTGCCGCATCCAGCTGCCGCTTTAGTTTGGCAAACCCATCAGTCCGGCTAGCCACCGGAGCTTCAACCACCTGCACATAAAGGCGGTCTGGTTATTACCTGGGACTATGATCCTCTGTTTGCCGCCGTTCTCGACGACAACCAGAGTCTCAGGGGCTACTATCTACATGGGCATACCTAACATATGCGGTACTGTTAAAAGCATACAATATTTCACGTACCTCGAAGCCTTTTAGCAGACTCATAAAAGCTTCATGCAACCCGCTTTCATCGGATGAAATCCTCTCAATTACCGTACCAATTAGCGTACGATGCGCTTCCGAGACGGCAGCTTGCCTTAAAAGATCCTTTAGCGCGTCCGACCGCACACTGTGCGGACCCTCGTTGTCGCTCTCCTTAGGAGCCGGATACTGGGGATTTCGGGCAGCCAAAGGGTTATCCTCTGGACCTAGTGGATCCGGAGATGCCCTTCGCAACGACACTTCAAGGCCGCCCGCTTCTTGAGTTGGGGAGTCCGGGGGAGGTGTTTCGCTCTCCATCATCTCCGGAAGAAGATCCCCCGAAGATGAACTCTGTCGAGAAGGGCTGTGATCCAGACTACAATTTATAAGCATCGATTATTGTCTTCGGAAGTAAGATAGGATATCTTCACTATTAAGTACTTTTTGACTACTTACAGCTCGGTAGAGGGCTGATCCCCGTGCGGACATTGTGCGGCAAGAATACCCTCCGAGGCAGGACCCTCTGGCGGAGATTTCTTCTCCTGTTTGGAAACCTTAGTTTCCGGATCTTCAGAGGTAGTCCTCTTCCTTCCCCGGGAAGGGAGAATGTCAGATTCTTCCCCTTGGTTATCCTCCCTCGTGGAGGCGCTCATTCCTTCGATTGGAATAGGTAGCGATGGAGGCCTGCTTTGCCCTCTTTATTCCCCCCTTCATCTTCCTTTGAGGGCACTAGACGAGGTGCTGGCTCAAGCATCTTTTCCAGCAACGGATTATCCAAGCCTTCAGGAAGGGGGGCCGAACACCGGATCATCTTTGCCTTTGCTATCCAGTCCTGGTCAAAGAGCGATTTGTCAGAATGATGTCATGATAAACAAAAGGATAGTGTGTTCGGCCAGGGGATTACTTACTTGGGCAGCGGGGCAGTTGCAGCTCAGGCCCACGTCCTCGATGGTGTCCGGACACTCTATTTGGGGTCCGAAGAACGATTTGTACATCTCCTCGTGCGTCATGCCGAGGAAATGCTGAATAGTGCGCGGTCCTTCTGGGTTGAATTCCCACATGCGGAGGGGCCGGCGTTTGCAAGGATGGACTTGACGAACCAGCATAACTTGCATTACCATAACCAGATTGAAATCTCCCTTGAAGAGATCTCGGATACGGCTCTGTAGTATTGGCACGTCCTTGGCTGGACCCCAGCTCAACCCCCTGCTGATCCATGACATCAGTTGTGGTGGGGGACCGAGCGAAAGGTGGGGGCAGCTACCCATTTGGCACTTCGGGGAGTTGTGACGTAAAACCACTCCCGTTGCCACAATCCAGACACCTCTAGAAAGGAACCCTTCGGCCATGGAGCGACAGCAATTTTGCTTATTAGAGCACCTCCGCACACTGCGTACTGCCCCTCGACCATCTTCGGCTTCACAACAAAGGTCTTGAGCCACAAGCCGAAGTGAGGGGAAATGCGGAGGAAGGCCTCACACACGACAATAAATGACGAGATGTGAAGAAGGGAATCCGGGGCCAGATCATGAAAATCCAGCCCGTAATAGTACATAAGACCCCTAACAAAGGGATCAAGAGCGAGGCCTAGCCCTCGGAGGAAGTGGGAGACGAACATGACGCTCTCGTTGGGTTCGGGAGTAGGGACGACCTGCCCTCGGGCGGGTAGCCTATGCAAAATTTCGGCGGTCAGATATCTGGCCTCCCTCAACTTCTTGATGTCCTCCTCTGAGACGGAGGAAGGCATCCACCAACCTTGAAGGCTGGATATGGACATGATTGAAGGTCCGAAGCGCCTGACCTAAGCTTTGGGTGTTAGAACTCGAGGAGGGGGAAGGATTCGATTGAGTGCGGGAGGGAAAAAAGAAAAAGCCCTGCCCCTTTATAAAGAGGGTGAATATCAGGCGTCCCCCTCGTGGCCGTTTGAGACTTACCTAAGATCTAGGAGTCATACCAATAGGCATGGTTGGGTTACCCACGTTGGTATTGATGAGAATCCCATGATAAGGGGAACACGATCTCTGCTTTGACAAGACATGTCAAGAAACCGCCTCGCGTTATGTGCGGGGCTGGTTAAAGAAAAATGGTTCTAATAATTACCGGGCCGTGGCGTGATGTCATGTTGCCAAAACACGTTAGCAGACTAGATTTGTGGAAATATTATTCTCTCTATGATGGTATGTGGAACTTATTTTGCAGGGTCGGACACTATCCTTGTATTCAAACTCTTTTGTGGTGTATTCGGAGGAGGAACCCGCCTTGCAATGCCGAAGACAACACTACACGCCGGACTCATCGTCATTGAAGCCTGGTTCACGGGCTACTTAGGGAGTCCTGGATTAGGGGGTCTCCGGATAGCCGGACTATATCCTTTGGCTATACTGTTGGACTATGAAGATACAAGATCGAAGACTTCGTCCCGTGTCCGGATGGGACTCTACTTGGCATGGAAGGCAAGCTAGGCAATACGGATATGTATATCTCATCCTTTGTAACCGACCTTGTGTAACCCTAGCCCCCTCCAGTGTCTATATAAACCGGAGGGTTTTAGTCTGTAGGACAACATACAATCATACCATAGGCTAGCTTCTAGGGTTTAGCCTCTCTGATCTTGTGGTAGATTAACTCTTGTAATACTCATATCATCAAGAACAATCAAGCAGGACGTAGGGTATTACCTCCATCGAGAGGGCCCGAACCTGGGTAAAACATTGTGTCCCCTGCCTCCTGTTACCATCCGCCTTAGACGCACAGTTCGGGACCCCCCCTATCTGAGATCCGCCGGTTTTGACACCAACACATATCCTTATTCCACCAAGGATAATTTTGACCGCTGTCCAGTGATCCACTCCTAGATCACTATTGTACCCACTTGCCAAACTCATAGTGAGGTACACGATAGGTCTGGTACATAGGATAGCATACTTTATAGAACCTATGACTGAGGCACAGGGAATGACTTCCATTCTCTTTCTATTTTTTGTCGTGGTCGGGTTTTGAGTCTGTCGGTGTTCTGGGAACGGGGGTCCCCAGACTTGCCTGCCTGCGGCCCACGGCGTGGCTTTGCTAACAGGCCTGTACGACCCATCTTCACCAACAAGGAATCAAGACCCTCGCGGGGGGCCAAGCCTCACGGGGCGGACGATACAAGACCTCCTCAGGAGCGGCCTCGCCATGCCGGCTCATGAGAGGCGGAGAGTTCAAGGTAGGGCAAACCTCGCGAGGTTCTCGTGATGTAAGCCATGATGATCGAGACCAGGCGGGCGCCAGGCGGGCACCAGCGTGTGCAACGTCCTTGTTTCCTCTTTAGTGCTAAGGGGGCAAGCGCAGGCGCGGAGTACCGATGCATCAAGCAAATGTTTCCATATTGGTGCAACGAGACCAAGACCAGAAGGACGGCAAGACGGAGGTCACCATGGAGCCCAGGACGGCGTCACCACCAGAACCTTTCGCAGGAGAAGACCACCTTTTGTCAGGATAGCTTGTACTAGTTGTCCCCTTTCAAATTGGCCGTTGTGCTCCCTTCCCGCTCAATATTTGGGGAGAGGACCAGGGACTCTATAAATAGAACTAGCCACAACCATAGGCAGGAGAGAGATCATTGAGTTCATCCACAGCCACACAAGTGCACCTAGCACAGGAACACCTCAACCTGAGGAGGCTGTTCTTCCCCTTGTACTGTTCATCCTCAGCCCAAGAGGCAATCCACCACCACACTGGAGTAGGGTATTACACCACAACGGTGGCCCGAACCAGTATAAATCTTGTGTCCTTTGTGTTGCGAGTTCATCAAGTTAGTTCATGAGATCTAGGCTAAGTTAGGACGCCGATCGATAGGGGGGAGATCTTCGTGCGCACCCCAGTGTTCGAACCTTAAGGGTTTTCCCGAAACCCGTGATCTGACATTTGGCATGCCAGGTAGGGGTGTGCCGGAGTTTTCCTTCCGCCGGCTCGCGTTCCACCATCTACACGCCTGCTCCCCATGGCGGACGCCCCTCCAGTTGGATCTACCGGTGCCCACGGCGGCGCTCGGGGGCTCCGAGCCCTCGCCCCTGCCTTGCGGCAGGTGCAGTGGCCACCCAAGTTCAAGCCAGAGATTCCGCCATGCTACGACGGCACGGTGGACCCGTCGGCTTTTCCTGCTGGCATACGAGGAGGCCGTCCTGGAAGCCGGGGGCGACGACAAGGTCATGGCCAACTGGTTCCCAATGGCCCTTGCGGGCGCGCTGCGCGCCTGGCTCCTCCACTTGCCGGAGTCTTCTGTCGCCACCTGAGAGGAGCTGCGCGGCCTTTTCGTCACACGCTTCGGGGAACCGGCGGCCCCCGTTGTCGCAGCTCTTCTCGGCGGTTCGCAAGCACCACCCTCAGATCGGCACATCAAGCCGTAACTTCGCCAGATCGGTGTCGCTTCCAAGCACCCGGGGGCTCCACCCGGCTGGGCCACGCCTAAGGCCAACCTCACCTTCAACTCGAAGGACCATCTCGCCTCCATTATCGGTTCGGGTGCGCTGCAGATGCTGTGCGCACCCACCATCTGCCATGTATCCATCACCAAGACGCTCGTCGACGGCGGCGCCGGCCTCAATGTGCTCTTTGTCGAGGCCTTCAGCCTCCTTCATGTACCGTTCGAGCGACTCCGCCCCAGCAAGCCCTTCTTGGGAGTTGGAGGGGGCCCCGCCCGCTACCTGGGACAGATCCGCCTCCCCATGACCTTCGGCACGCGCGACAACTACCGCACCGAGCTCATCGACTTCGACATCGCCCGCATTAGCCTTCCATACAACGCCATCCTCGGGTACCCAGCTTTGGCCCATTTCATGGCAGCAACCCATCCGGCTTACAATCTCATGAAGATGCCGGGGAGCCAAGGCGTCCTCACCATCAAGGGGGCCACCAAGGAGGCCCTGGCGGTGCTCAAGCTCGCCCTCAAGGCCGCCGCGGCAGCACGACCCAGATACTTCCAAGGCCAAGGGAGCCATACCAACCAAGAAGAAGCAACTCTTCACTCAGGACAAGGAAGAAACCAAGCAAGTGTTGGTGGAGGAGGATGGGTCCTCAGGGGCAACCTTTACCATAGGCACCAACCTCGAGCCCGCTCAGGAGGAGGCGCTAATGAAGTTTTTGCATGCAAACAAGGAAGTGTTCGCCTGGGAGCCCGATCAGCTGGTAGGGGTCCCCAGAGAGGTAATAGAGCACCACCTGAAGGTGTGCCCCAACGTACTCCCTGTGAAGCAGAAGGCAAGGCGGCAGTCCACGGAGAAGCAAGCTTTCATCGTCCAAGAAACCCGCAAGTTGGAGGCTGCGAGTGTCATTCGCGAGGTTCGTTACCCCGAGTGGCTGGCGAACCCCATCATCGTCCCCAAGAAAGGCGTGAAGGAGCGGATGTGCGTCGACTTCACCAACCTCAATAAGGCCTGCCCCCAAGATCTGTTCCTGCTTCCGCGCATCGACCAGATCGTCGACTCCACCGCTGAGTGCGATTTTCTATGGTTCATGGATGCGTTCTCAAGATATCACCAGATCAGGATGGCGGTAGAAGATGTGGAGAAGACGGCCTTCCTGACCCCGTGTGGGGTGTACTGCTACACCTGCATGCCTTTCGGACTACGCAACGCGGGCGCAACCTTCCAGCGACTCATGCACATCGCCTTAGGGCGGTAGCTTGGGAGAAACGCTAAAGCCTACGCCGATGACATCATGGTGAAGTCTTGGGAGGCGGAGACCTTGATCCAAGACCTAGAGGAGAGCTTTGAAAGCCTTCGCCAGGTGGACTTGCGGCTCAATCCGGAGAAATGCGTGTTTGGCGTCCCTTCTGGCAAGCTGCTGGGTTTCCTGGTGTCCCACAGGGGGATCGAGGCCAACCCAGAAAAGGTGAAGGCCATTGAAGACATGAGTCCACCACAGACCCTCAAGGAAATGCAGAAGCTGGCTGGTCGGGTGACTGCATTGAGGCGCTTCATCTCCAAGCTGGGAGAGCGCGCCCTACCCTTCTTCAAGCTGATGAAAAAGAAGGGCCCATTCGAGTGGACCCCGGAGGCCGACCAAGCTTTCCAAGACCTCAAGAGATATCTGACCAGCCCTCTAGTGATGGTGGCGCCACGACCTCGTGAGCCGCTAGTGCTCTACCTGGCTGCCACCCCGTACTCAGCCAACACGGCCCTGGTGGCGGTTCGGGAAGAACACCAAGCCAAGGGCGCATCGCACCGTGCCACGCCTCCAGCAGAGACGACGGAAGATCAGAAGGGCGCCGCAAGGGCCAAAGCAGCACCGGCAGAGGGTCAGGCTCGGCAGGACGACGCCCCCGAACCCGCGAAGACTTCGGCAAGTGACCAAGCATCGAGGGCTCTACCCTCTCAGGAGCCTCCTTAGCTCCCAGAAGACGCAAACCTCGTCAGCACACCAACCCTCGTCGAGCACCCGGTATACTTCGTCAGCACGGGGTTGAGGGACGCAAGAGCGCGATACCCCATGCCTCAGAATCTCCTACTCGCACTCCTAGTCGCCTCGTGAAAGTTGCGACACTACTTCCAGGGCCACCCCATCAAGGTCGTCTCAGTTTACCCATTGGAGAGGGTTCTCAGGAGCCCCAACTCTGTCGGAAGAGTCGCTGAATGGAACATCGAGTTGCAAGCATTCCAGCTGGAGTTCAGTACCACCAGCGTCATCAAGGGGGACGTGCTCACTAATTTTGTGGCAGAGTGGACAGATGCCCCAGCGTTTGAAGAAGGCGAGGACCAGCCCCTCTCGCCGGGAAGCGAGGCGCCTGATGGCTGGGTCATGTATTTTGATGGTGCCTTCGCGCGTCGGGGCGCGGGGGCTGGGGCGGTACTCATCTCTGCCACTCAGGACAAGCTCTACTATGCTTTATAGCTCTGCTTCTAGTAGGGCGAGAAGGTCTCCAACAACATTGGAGAATACGAGGGCCTCATAGCCGGCATGAAGGCTGCGGCGGCGCTGGGGGTGAAGCGTCTCACCATTAGGGGCGACTCACAGCTCCTCGTCAACTTCTCCAACAAGGTATACGAGCCGAAGGACGAGCACATGGAAGCATACCTCATGGAGGTGCGCAAGATGGAGAAGCAATTTCTGGGCCTGGGATCGCAGAATGTGCCCCGAGGCACCAACAAGGAAGCAGATGACATCGCCAGAAGAGCATCAAAGTGACAGCCCCAGGAGCCTGGCGTCTTCGAGGAGCGGCTCTTCAAGTCATCAGCAACGCCGCCGCTTTCGAGAGCAACTCAGCCTCGGGTGGAACTCCCACATCCGCCAGCCTCAGGAGCCCCAGCCTTCGGCCCGACCTTAGGAGCACGCCTACTCCTGGCGATCGAGCCCCAAGAGGGATGCTGGACCAAGGAATTCAAGGAATACCTGATACAAGGGTTGCTACCAAAGAAGGAGGAGGACACGGAGCGCGTGGCCCGTCAGGCCACGGCATACTGCATCCAGGACGGTGAGTTATATAGAAAGCGACCAAATGACGTGACACTGCGTTGCATCTCCAGGGATCAGGGGAAAGAGCTGATAGCTGACATACACGGTGGAGACTGTGGGCACCACTCGTCGTCGCGAACCCTCATGAGCAAGACATTCCGAAGTGGATTCTACTAGCTTACGACGCTTAACGACGCGGCCGAGCTGGTGAAGTCCTGCAAGGCCTGCCAATTCCACGCCAAGCAGATCCATTAGCCAGCTTAGGGCCTCCAGACCATCCCACTCTCATGGCCGTTCGCGGTCTGGCGGCTGGATATTCTGGGCCCGTGCCCTCGGGCGCCTGGGGGCTATCGATACCTCTACGTCGCCATCGACAAGTTCACTAAGTGGCCGGAGGTTGAAGCCGTCTGCGCCATCCCAGCTGGCTCTGCAGTCAACTTCATCAAGGGCCTCGTGAGCCGTTTTGGGGTCCCCAACCGCATCATCACTGACAATGGCTCGCAGTTCACTAGTAATCTCTTCAAGTCATATTGTGCTAACCTTGGAATGCAGATCTGCTACGCCTCAATAGCACACCCCAGGAGCAATGGCCAGGCCGAACGCGCCAACGTGGAGGTCCTGAAGGGCCTCAAGACCAGGACCTTCAAGAAAAAGCTCGAGGCCTGCGGCAGGGGCTGGCACGACGAGCTCCAGTCCGTGCTGTGGTCGATCCGCACCACCGCCACCAAGCCAACGGGCGGAACCCCGTTCTTCCTCGTCTATGGAGCAGAAGCAGTCCTCCCTCATGAGGTCGAGCATCACTTCGCACGGGTCCTGGCGCTTGCCGAGACGCAGCAGGACGCCATGCGGGGGATGGACCTCGTGCTGGGGGAGGAGCGATGTCGTGAAGCCGCACTACGGGCAGCAAGATACCAGCAGGCGCTGCGGCAGTACCACTGTAGAAGCGTCCGCTCGAGGACTCTTGAGGTGGGTGACCTCGTCCTGAAGCGGGTGCTCTCCAGGGAGGGGCTGCATAAGCTCTCGCTTATGTGGGAGGGCCCGTTCAAGGTCGTCCACGTCTCCAGGCCTGGCGCCACGCTCCTGGAGACACGGGATGGGGTACCCATCCAGAAAGCCTGGAACATCCAACACCTCCAGAAGTTCTACCCATGAAGAATGGCCCAGTGCCTGTGAAGAAGGCTTGGTGCCTGTGAAGAAAGGCCCAGTGCCTGTGGAGAAAGGCCCAGTGCCTGTGAAGCAAGGCCCCGTGCCTGTGAAGAATCGCCGCCCATGACACTTTCACGTAATAATGAGTGGGGCTGTACACGCCCCGGAGCCTCAGGAGAGCCGCCCTTGGGCCTCGGGGGCTCCCTCCCACGCCGAGTGGCAACACTTAGCTCTGCGCTGGTGAGAAGACATCGAAGACTAGACTAGGTGCACGACATGGCTTTTCATTTGCTTTCCGAAGTTGGCTCGCCCCTCTTTTAATCGAAATTTTCTTTCTGGTGTCTCTTGATGGTTCCATTTTATCGCTTTCTGCCTCTGTTTCCGCCTTCGCCTCTTTGGTCGACCTAAACTCTCCCTCGCGTCCCTCACGAGGGGGCTGGACATGTACCTTCATGAGCTTCCTCCTTTGGTCTTTTCGCGAGGCACCCTCGTTCGAGCCCACAAGCTGGTGCACCTCCCCTGGTCTGTGCCCCACAGGCATCGTGATGTGAAGCACTGAGTGAAGGCCAGTGGCGCCTATAACCAAACCCCGGGTGAGCAATACACCTCTTACAATTTTTTTGAAGTCCCTAAGCACATATCAGGTCAAAGAGGCCTCGACAAGCACTAGGAAGCGAGCGCCTCATGACGAGGAGGTCACTCAAAACAAGTCGAGCTAAGTTATCCCTACATAAAACGCTAATGTTATGACATGGCACAGGAATGGCAAACATAGCATAATGATTGAAATTGTAGTTCAATACACGCCCCTCCGGGGCCCACTCCGGTTCTTTCTGATGCAGGAAGGAAAAGAAGAACAAAGTAGAAGCGGCGCCTACAGCGGTTCACGGGCGGAGGCCCCAGCGCCCTCCTGAGCTCAGCCGTATCCCTCCTTGCGCTTCATGGAGGCGCGACAACGAGACGACCCGCCACCGTCTTCGAAGTGGGCATGGCGGCTGGTCATAGCCGCCGCCGCTGGACCTGTCGCTGGGGGAAGAGCTGCCGTAGACGGATGAGACGCGGTCGGCGCCAAGGGCAGGTTCGCCCCCATCCTTGTCGCAGCCATCGCCAAGGCCGAGCACCTCCTGACCGTTGTTCACCTCGGGGCAGCACCCGACGCGGTGACCATCTTCCCCGAACACCCTCACATAGAGGGTCGCGTCGTCGTCGTACTTGAAGTGAAGGGTGCACCGCCTGCCCAGGTCGCACGCGCGGGCAAACGTCTGCCAACCACGGGCCAGAGCTACATTGCCTACGGCGGAGACCTCGACCGCAACCCAGGAAGCCCTGCTGCACCAGCCGTCCGCCTGCAGCCAAAGCCCGCCAGGAGCTGAGGCCGACAGCCCGTCGGCGAGGAAGCGCGGGAGCTGAAGCCATTTGCCGGCCGGGTTCTCTGACCAAACGACGAACTCCGGTGGCATGTCCGCCGAGTGGAAGCATGGCTGGGGAGGCCGCGCGACCACGGCACGCCTCCCCTCATCGACGGGACCACCATAAGAGGAGCAACCCCTGCCCCGTGAAGCAGCACCACGATGGCCGCGTGGAGCCGCGGCAGGGGTTGCGGTGTGCTTGCGGGGACAACCGCGTCCACTCTTGGGCACCGGAGAGCCGGGCCCCTCACGAGGGGCCTTCCCCTTCTCCCCGCCGGTGAACCTCCTTGACGGTGCCATTGGTGGCAGGAGAGGAGCAGGGAAGGAGAAGAAGCCGAAGAGGAAGAGGAAGGATGGGCAACGGGGGCTCCACCCCCTCCCATTTATACGAGGAGAAGGCCAACCAGCACCCCCACGATCACAGGTAATGATGGTCTTCCTTCCATGTCGTAGGGACTTGTCACGTCGGGCGGTTGCCGAGGCAGCATGGGGAAGTGAAGACGCCCAAGTCCAATCAACCGCCACGCGTCGACCAAGGCCACAGGCTATTGGGACCCGCCACGCTCCGCACTTGACCCTTGGCTTTGCCTCGAAGCCAAGGCCGAGCGTGCCTTGGGCCCGGGGGCTACTGTTGGCGTTCTAGGAACGGGGGTCCCCAGACTTGCCTGCCTGCGGCCCACGACATGGCGTTGTTAGCAGGCCTGTACGGCCCATCTTCACCAACAAGGAATCAAGACCCTCACAAGGGGCCAAGCCTCATGGGGCGGACGACACAAGACCTCCTCAGGAGCGGCCTCGCCATGCCGGCTCGCGAGGGGTGGAGAGTTCAAGGTAGGGAAAACCTCATGAGGTTCTTGCGACGTAGGCCATGACGATCGAGACCAGGTGGGCGCCAGGCGGGTGCCAGCGCGCGCAGCATCCTTGTTTCCTCTTTAGTGCTAAGGGGGCAAGCGCATGCATGGAGTACCGAGGCATCAAGCAAAGGTTTCCATATTGGTGCAACGAGACCAAGACCAGAAGGACGGCAAGACGGAGGTCACCATGGAGCCCAGGACGGTGTCACCACCAGAACCTTTGGCAGGCGAAGACCACCTTTTGTCAGGATAGCTTGTACTAGTTGTGCCCTTTCAAATTGTCCATTGTTGGCTCCCTTCCAGCTCAATATTTGGGGAGAGGACCAGGGCCTCTATAAATAGAACTAGCCACCACCATAGGCAGGAGAGAGATCATTGAGTTCATCCACATCCACACAAGTGCACCAAGCACAAGAACACCTCAACCTGAGGAGGCTGTTGTTCCCCTTGTACTGTTCATCCTCAGCCCAAGAGGCAATCCACCACCACACCAGAGTAGGGTATTGCACCACAACGGTGGCCCGAACCAGTATAAATCTTGTGTCCTTTGTGTTGCGAGTTCATCGAGTTAGTTTGTGAGATCTAGGCTAAGTTAGGACGCGGATCGATAGGGGAGAGATCTTCACGCGCACCCCAGTGTTCAAACCTTAAGGGTTTTGCTGGAACCCGTGATCCGACAAAGTCTTACTCAACTTCACAACTTGCAACACAGGCAAGAACTCCTTCTTTGACTGTTCCATTTTGAACTACTTCACAATCTTATCAAGGTATGTACTCATTGAAAAATCTTATGAAGCATCTTGATTTATCTCTATTGATCTTGATGTTCAATGTGTAAGCAGCTTCACAGAGGTCTTTCTTTGAAAAATTCCTTTCAAACACTCCTTTATGCTTTCCAGAAAATTCTACATCATTTCTGATCAACAATATGTCATTCACATATACTTATCAGAAAGGCTGTAGTGCTCCCTCTCACTTTGTTGTAAATACAGGCTTCTCCAAAAGTCCGTATAAAATCATATGCTTTGATCCAATTGGCGTAGGAATCACAGATCCGAAGGCAAGATATTTGTTTCTAAGAATGGATCCTTACTAGAGAAGGAGTTTCTCTCAAAAGAAGTGAGTGGGAGGAAAGTAGAACTTGATGAGGTAATTGTACCTTCTCCCTTATTGGAAAGTAGTTCATCACAGAAATCAGTTCCAGTGATTCCTACACCAATTAGTGAGGAATCATATGCTTTCCAGTGATTTCATAAAATGCGCCAATTGCTAACATGATTCGGACAGACTTTTAAGCATCGATACGATTAACAAAATCTCATTGTAGTCAACACCTTGAACTTTGTGGAAAACCTTTTTGCGACAATTTGAGCTTTGTAGATAGTAACACTACTATCAGCGCCCGTCTTCCTCTTGAAGATCCATTCAATCTCAATGGCTCGCCGATCATCGGGCAAGTCAATCATAGTCCATACTTTGTTCTCATACATGGATCCCATCTCAGATTTCATGGCCTCAAGCCATTTCGTGGAATCTGGGCTCATCATCGCTTCTTGATAGTTCGTAGGTTCGTCATGGTCTAATAACATGACTTCCAGAAAGGATTACCGTACCACTCTGGTGCGGACTATGCTCTAGTTGACCTACGAGGTACGGTGGTAACTTGATCTGAAGTTTCATGATCATCGTCATTAGCTTCCTCACTAATTGGTGTAGGAATCACTAGAACTGATTTCTGTGATGAACTACTTTGCAATAAGGGAGAAGGTACAATTACCTCATCAAGTTCTACTTTCCTCCCACTCAATTCTTTTGAGAGAAACTCCTTCTCTAGTAAGGATCCAAATATCTTGCCTTCGGATCTATGATAGAATGTGTACCCAACAGTTTCCTTTGGGTATCTTATGAAGATGCGTTTCTCTGATTTGATTTCGAGCTTATCAGGTTGAAGCTTTTTCACATAAGTATTGCAACACCAAACTTCAAGAAACGACAACTTAGGTTTCTTGCTAAACCATAGTTCATTCGGTGTCGTCTCAATGCATTTAGATGGTGCCCTATTTAATGTGAATGCAGCTGTCTCTAACGCATAATCCCAAAACGATAGCGGTAAATCAATAAGAGACATCATGGATCGCACCATATCTAATAAAGTACGATTGCGATGTTCGTACACACCATTACACTGTGGTGTTCCAGGTGGCTTGAGTTGCGAAACTATTGCACATTGTTTCAAATGAAGACCAAACTCATAACTCAAATATTCACCTCCATGATCAGATCGTAGAAATTTTATTTTCTTGTTACGATGATTTTCCTCTTCACTCTGAAATTCTTTGAACTTTTCAAATATTTCAGACTTATGTTTCATCAAGTAGATATACCCATATCTGCTCAAATCATCTGTGAAGGTCAGGAAATAACGATACGTGCCACGAGCCTCAACACTCATTGGACCACATACATCGGTATGTATTATTTCTAATAAGTCAGTGGCTTGCTCCATTGTTCAGGAGAACGGAGTCTTAGTCATCTTGCCCATGAGGCATGGTTCACAAGCATCAAGTGATTCATAATCAAGTGATTTCAAAAGCTCATCAGCATGGAGTTTCTTCATGCTCTTTACACCAATATGACCTAAACGGCAGTGCCACAAATAAGTTGCACTATCATTATTAACTTTGCATCTTTTGGCATCAATATTATGTGTTTCACTGTGATCAAGATTCAGTAACCATTTATATTGGATGTAAGACCATAGAAGGTTTTATTCATGTAAACAGAACAACAGTTATTCTCTGACTTAAATGAATAACTGTATCGCAGTAAACATGATCCAATCATATTTATGCTCAACGCAAACACCAAATAACATTTATTTAGTTCCAATACTAACCCCGAAGGTAGAGGGAGTATGCGATGGTGATCTTATCAACCTTGGAATCAATTCCAACACACATCGTCACCTCGCCCTCAACTAGTCTCTGTTCATTTCGTAACTCCTGTTTCAAGTTACTAATCATAGCAACTGAACCAGTATCAAATACCCAGGGGCCATTATGAACACTAGTAAAGTACACATCAATAACATGTATATCATATATACTTTTTGTTCACTTTGCCATCCTTCTTATCCGCCAAGTATTTGGGACAATTCCGCTTCCAGTGACCATTTCCTTTACAGTAGAAGCACTAAGTTTCAGGCTTGGGGTCTAGCTTTGGGCTTCTTCATGGGAGTGACAACTTACTTGCCATTCTTCTTGAAGTTCCCTTTCTTTTCCTTGCCATTTTACTTGAAACTAGTAATCTTGTCAACCATCAACACTTGATGCTTTTCTTGATTTCTACCTTCACCGATTTCAGCATCGCAAAGAGCTCGGGAATCATTTTTGTTATCCCTTGCATATTATAGTTCATCACAAAGTTCCAGTAACTTGGTGATAGTGACTAGAGAACTCTGTCAATCACTATCTTATATGGAAGAATAACTCCCACTTGATTCAAGTGATTGTAGTACCCAGACATTCTGAGCACATGCTCACTAGCTGAGCTATTCTCCTCCATGTTGTTAGAAAAGTACTTTGTCAGAGGTCTTATACCTCTTGACACGGGCATGAGTCTGAAATACCAATTTTAGCTCTTGGAACATCTCATATGCTCCGTGGCGTTCAAAACGTTTTTGAAATCCCGGTTCTAAGCGTAAAGCATGGTGCGCTAAACTATCAAGTAGTCATCATACCGAGCTTGTCAAACGTTCATAACATCTGCGTCTGCTCCTGCAATAGGTCTGTCACCTAGCGGTGCATCAAGGACATAATTCTTCTGTGCAACAATGAGGATAATCCTCAGATCATGGACCTAGTCCGCATCATTGCTACTATCATCTTTCAACTTTAGTTTTCTCTAGGAACATATAATAAATAAAACAGGGAAGCTATAAGCGAGATATTGATCTACAACATAGATATGCAAATACTATCAGGACTAAGTTCATGATAGATTAAAGTTCAATTAATCATATTACTTAAGAACTCCCACTTAGATAGACATCCCTCTAGTCATCTAAATGAGCATGTGATCCATATCAACTAAACCATGTCCGATCATCACGTGAGATGGAGTAGCTTTCAATGGTGAACATCTCTATGTTGATCATATCTACTATATGGTTCACGTTCGACCTTTCGGTCTCCAGTGTTCCGAGGCCATATCTGCAAATGCTAGGCTCGTCAAGTTTTACCCGAGTATTCTGCACGTGCAAAACTGGCCTGCACCCGTGGTATGTGAACGTAGAGCTTATCACACCCGATCATCACGTGGCGTCTCGGCACGACGAACTGTCGCAACGGTGCATACTTAGGGAGAACACTTATACCTTGAAATTTAGTGAGGGATCATCGTATAATGCTACCGCCATACTTAGCAAAATAAGATGCATAAAGGATAAACATCACATGCAATCAAAATATGTGACATGATATGCCCATTATCATCTTGTGCCTTTGATCTCCATCTCCAAAGTACCGTCATGATCTCCATCGTTACCGGCATGACACCATGATCTCCATCATCTTGATCTCTATCAACGTGTCATCACATGGTCGTCTCGCCAACTATTGCTATCGCATAGCGATAAAGTAAAGCAATTACATGGCGCTTGCATCTTATGCAATAAAGAGACAACCACAAGGCTCCTGGTAGTTGCCGATAACTTTAAAAAAACATGATCATCTCATACAACAATTTATATCTCATCACATCTTGACCATATCACATCACAACATGCCCTGCAAAAACAAGTTAGATGTCCTCTACTTTGTTGTTGCAAGTTTTACGTGGCTGCTATGGGCTTCTAGCAAGAACCGTTCTTACCTACGCATTGAAACCACAATGATTTTTCGTCAATTGTGCTATTTTAACCTTCAACAAGGACCGGGCGTAGTCAAACTCGATTCAACTAAAGTTGGAGAAACAGGCACCCGCTAGCCACCTGTGTGTGAAGCACGTCGGTAGAACCAGTCTCATGAACGCAGTCATGTAATGTCGGTCTGGGCTGCTTCATCCAACAATACCGCCGAATCAAAGTAAGACATTGCTGGTAAGCAGTATGACTATTATTGTCCACAACTCTTTGTGTTCTACTCGTGCATATAACATCTACGCATAGACCTGGCTGAGATGCCACTATTGGGGAACATAGTACTTCAAAAAAATTACCTACGACCACGCAAGATCTATCTAGGAGATGCATAGCAACGAGAGGGGAGAGTGTGTCTACGTACCCTCATAGACCGAAAGTGGAAGCGTTTAGTAACGCGATTGATGTAGTCGAACGTCTTCGCGATCTAACCGATCCAAGTACCGAACGCACAACACCTCCACGATCAGCACATGTTCAGCTCGATGACGTCCCTTGAACTCTGGATCCAGTTGAGATCGAGGGAGAGTTCCTCAGCACGACGACGTGGTGACGGTGATGATGAAGTTACCGACGCAGGGCTTCGCCTAAGCACTACAACGATAAGACCGAGGTGTGTAACTGTGGAGGGGGGCACCGCACACGGCTAAAAGATCAACTTATGTGCCTTTGGGGTGCCCCCTCCCCACATATATAAAGGGGGAGGAGAGGAGGCCGGCTATAGGAGGGGGCGCACCATGGGGGGAGTCCTACTTGCACTCCTAGTCCAAGTAGGATTCGGTCCCCCTTTCCTAGTCCAAGTAGGAGAAGAAGGGAAAGAGGAGAGAAGAGAAGGAAGGAGGGGGGGGGGGCGCCGCCCCCTCCCCTTGTCCAATTCGGACTGGGCAAAGGGGGGGGGCGCCACCTCTGGCCAGCCCTCTCTCTTCTCCACTAAGGCCCATTGTGACCCATTAGTCCCCCGGGGGGTTCCGGTAACCCCTCGGTACTCCGGAAAATGCCCGAACCTATCCGAAACCATTCCGGTGTCCAAACATAACCTTCCAATATATTAATATTTATGTCTAGACCATTTTGAGACTCCTCGTGATGTCCATGATCTCATCCGGGACTCCGGACAAACTTCGGTTCAAAACATGAAACTCATAATACAAATCGTCATCGAACGTTAAGCGTGCGGACCCTACGGGTTCGAGAACTATGTAGACATGACCGAGATGCATCTCCGGTCAATAACCAATAGCGGAACCTGGATGCTCATATTGGCTCCTACATATTCTATGAATATTTTTATCAGTCAAACCGCATAACAACATATGTTGTTCCCTTTGTCATCGGTATGTTACTTGCCCGAGATTTGATCGTCGCTATCATCATACCTAGTTCAATCTCGTCACTGGCAAGTCTTTACTCGTTCTGTGATGCATCATCCTGTAACTAACTCATTATTCACATTGCTTGCAAGGCTCATAGTGATGGGCTGTAACGCCCCGAGACCGTTGCGCCAGGTGTCTTCCAGTTATTCGCTGTCGTTGCCATGTCATTCACTTGTGTGTCCATCTTGTCATTGCATCATGTGCACTGCATCATCATGTTTTTGAAACTTGCATCCGTCTGGGTTCCCTCGTTCTTTCCGTTGTCTGTTCTGAGCCCAGACACACTTGCAAGCACCCGCGGCATGTTCGAAATAGTATTTTATAAGTGGCTGGAAAATGTTCCCGGAATGGGTTGAAAGTTGGCATGCGGTGTTATTATAGTGTAGATAGGCCGCCTGCCAAGTTTCATCGCGTTCGGAGTTCGTTTTATGCCACAATGGTTAACTATAGCGGCAATATAGTCGGTCTAACGTCGGACGTTTTCGGTCTCCGGAAACAGACGCCGGGCCTCTCTTTTATTCTCTCCTCTCAGCCCGAGGCCTTCTGCACAACCCACTACCACTCACCGTTAGGCCCTACCTAAACTCTATCGTTAGCCGCGGCCCTCCTCGCGCGCGCGCCCGAAAGCTGTCCCGGACCCGACCCGAGCAGTCGTCACCGTTGGATCGGGATCATCCCTAAACGTCTACAAAACATCACCGTTTTCTTATTTGGACTTCCTAGTGTTTTTTTTCTCGACCGCTCGATTTTAATTGGAGGGACGGATTAGCCCCTAAACTCTCCCTCTTTCCTTATATATACTCCCTAGTCTAAATCTGGACAAAACCCTAAAACCTAGGGCACTTGTCCCATCCATCCCCTCACCCGCCGCCGCCACTTTTCTCACCATCTACATCGGGATCTTGCCCGATCCACCAACCAGCGCACACCCAACCATCTCCTTCCTCGCCGGTGACCGAAGCCACCACCAGGCCGACCCCGTTCTCTCTCCCTATTCCTCCTCCCTCCATTTTTCCCTCCTGTGGCTTCCTCTGCCTCTCATCCATCCTCTCTCTTCTCTGTACAGGTGCTCCCCACGCCATGGAAGCCACCGCAGGCCTACACCTCGACCAGCGCTGCCATGGACCAGCGCCGCTATCGAGCGCCATGGCTTCCACTTCAAGCTTCTGCGCCGCCCGGAGCTCCTCGAGACCCGCCGGATCCGTGCGCTACCTTGACTCCAGCCTGTCGGAGTCGCTTCGCCGCGGCCTCCCCTGCCTCCATGGACGCGTCCAACACCGCAACAGCAGCACTGCCTTGTTCCTTCTTCACTTCAGCCATGGGCGCCACAAGCTAGGGCTTGCCTTGCCGCCCTTGCAACCCCGGCCTCGCCTTCGCGCCTCAACCAGCCTCATCGTCGCCGGGAACCCCAGGCTAGCCGCCGCCGCACTGAGTCACCTACTCCATGCCAGGCTCGGCTTCCTCGTCGTCTTCAGCAAAACCAGAACACCGAGGCCCCCCTCTTCTTCTGATCCGGCACCGTCCCAGGAAGCTTGCCATCAGATCCGGCGATCGCCTCCCGTTCCCGTCGCTCCGCCGTGCGCCAAGTCCCCTGCCGCCATCGTGCCCTGCTTCTGCTCCTCCCGCTCGACTCTGTGCGCGAGAAAAATGAGCGAGACAACCGCTTGCATTGACCGCGTCTTCCTCTTTGCTAGGCCCAGCGCGCACGTGTGAGGCCAGCGCCTCCCCAAGGCCCAGCGTCCTGGCCTGCCTCCTCCTCTCCACAGTTCCGGGCCAAGGCCCATGGTGAGTGCCCAGCCGCCCCCTGTTTCGGCCCAGTTCCTGTTTTTTTTTCAGATCTGCATTTTTAGTATTTTTCCAGAGACATCAGTTTTTGCAAAAAAAACCCTAGACTTCATGCATCTAATTACTAATTAACCGTGCATCGTATTAAAACAATTTATATATGAAACATGCTTAGTTTTTCATCTAGTTTCATAATATGTCATTTTCATCCATGTTTAAAATGCTTAAAAGGTTGTTTGTTCATTTTTTCTCAAATAACTTGTTAAAATGCTCTAATTCATAACTAAATAACCGTAGCTCCAAACCTAACAAACTTTATATGTAAATGGGGTAGAAAAATGCCTAGTTTAACATGGTGTACTTGCTTTGCATGTTTAACAACTCTAAAATTGTGCTTAGGGCAGATCAGTACCAAACCTAAAATATGCACATGAGGAGTTTCCGGACTTGTTGTTTTGTTGTTCCGGCCTCATTTAAACTTGCCTAGATAGATAGTTTCATTATGCTTCACCTCTTGCCATGCTAACAACATTTAATATTGTTGAGTATATAAACGAGATCGAACTAAATAAGTCATGTGGTGTTTTGTCAATATGCAACGGAGTTGCATATTGAGCTCCACTTAATTTGTAGGATTGTTTGTGCACTTTGCCATGCCATGCTTCATTAAACCGGACATGCATCATACTTGATTGTGCATCATGCCATGTTCATGTGTTGGTTGTTTACTATGTTGTGTACTTCTTTTCGGTGTTGCTTCTTCGGGTTGGTTCCGATAACGTCGCGTTTGTGAGGATTCGTTCGACTACGTCTGTTTGTCTTCTTCTTGGACTCGTTCTTCTTCCTTGTGGGATCTCAGGCAAGATGACCATACCCTCGAAATCACTTATTGAGTCCCGATACCTACCACTTGCTATATCATGCCTCCCATGTTGCCATGTCAAGCCTCTAACCCACCTTGTCCTAGCAAACCGTTGTTTGGCTATGTTACCGCTTTGCTCAGCCCCTCTTATAGCGTTGCTAGTTGCAGGTGAAGTTTGGAGTTTGTTCCTTGTAGGAACATGTTTATTGTTGGGATATCACAAAATATCTTATTTACTTAATGCATCTATATACTTGGTAAAGGGTGGAATGCTCGGCCTTATGCCTGTTGTTTTGTTCCACTCTTTCCGCCCTAGTTTCCGTCATACCGTGTTATGTTCCTTGATTTTGCGTTCCTTACGCGGTTGGGTTATAATGGGAACCCCTTGACAGTTCGCCTTGAATAAAACTCCTCCAGCAAGGCCCAACCTTGGTTTTACCATTTGCCACCTAGCCTTTTTCCCTCGGGTTCTGTAGACTCAAGGGTAATCTTTATTTAAGCCCCCCAGGCCAGTACACCTCTGAGTGTTGGTCCAACCTGTCAGCTGCCGGTGGCCACCAGGGGCAACTCTGGGCTGGCCTACCGGAACCTTGGACAATCCGGTGTGTCCTGAGAATGAGATATGTGCAGCTCCTATCGGGATATGTTGGCACATTCGGGCGGCTTTGCTGGTCTTGTTTTACTATTGTCGAAATGTCTTGTAACCGGGATTCCGAGCCTGATCGGGTCTTCCTGGGAGAAGTAATATCCTTCGTTGACCGTTACAGCTTGTGATGGGCTAAGTTGGGACACCCCTGCAGGGTTTTGAACTTTCAAAAGCCGTGCCCACGGTTATGGGCAGATGGGAATTTGTTAATATCCGGTTGTAGAAAACTTGACACTAATCTTAACTAAAATGGATCAACAACGTGTGTAGCCATGATGGTCTCTTTTCGGCGGAGTCCGAGAAGAGAACACGGTCTCGGGTTATGCTTGAACGTAAGTAGTCTAGGATCACTTCTTGATCACAGATTCTCGACCGTGCTTTGCCTTCTCTTCTCGCTCTCTTTTGCATATGTTAGCCACCATATATGTTAGTGCTTGCTGCAGCTCCACCTCATACATTTTCCCTACCCATAAGCTTAAATAGTCTTGATCGCGAGGGTGTGAGATTGCTGAGTCCCTGTGACTCACAGTTTACTTCCAAAACCAGTTGCAGGTGCCGATGATACCGTGCAGGTGATGCTACCGAGCTCAAGGAGGAGCTCGATGAAGATCGTGTTCGTTGTGTTGTTTCGTTTCCAGTTGATCAGTAGTGGAGCCCAGTCGGGGCGATTGGGGATCTGTTGCATTAGGGGTGGTCTTCTTTTATTTGGTTTCGTAGTCGGACCTTGATTGTATTCTGGATGATGTAATGCTATATTCATGTATTGTGTGAAGTGGCGATTGTAAGCCAACTCTTCATCCCTTTCTTATTCAGTACATGGGATGTGTAAAGATTACCCCTCTTGCGACATGCCTACTATGTAGTTATGCCTCTAAGTCATGCTCCGACACGTGGGAGATATAGCCGCATCGTGGGTGTTACAAGTTGGTAATCAGAGCCATCCCCGACTTAGGAGCCCCCTGCTTGATCGAATCGTTGGCGTTGTTGAGTCTAGAAAAATGTTTTGTGTCTTATAGGATTATATATATCGGAGAGTAGGATTCTTTTTACTCCTCAGTCCCTTCGTCGCTCTAGTGAGGCCTCCTGACGTAGAGTTTTGACTCTTCTCTCCTCAAATTTCACTAAAAAATTTTAGGATCACGCGGGTATCTTGGAATCATTCCGATGGTTTTGTGATGAGAACATTGTTCTTGGTGCCTCCTGACATTTAGGGGTTGTGGAAGTGTCCCGGGAAGTTGAGCTCCAAGGTGTTGTCATCACAATTTTATCGTTGCAGTTCTGGAATACCTGAGTTTTGCCGACATCGAAAATCTCTTTTATGCAGTTGTTGGTGAGATAACCTCGACGCCACCCAGTACTGGGGCGGGAGTTCAGGAGTATTGCCATAACTCGTATAACGGATGCTTTTCGAAGGTTGAGGTAAATGATTTCCGAAGGTTTCTTGGTTATGTGTTGAAGGATGGATACAGCTGGATGTAGGATTTGCTAGTCTTGGGTGAGATATTATGCTTCCCCTGTATCCCCAACACCTGATTGCATAACCGGAAAGTTTCGGGAGTTTATAAGTGGGAATTCAAGTAGCTCCTAGGATATCTTTCCGACAGATGTATGATATGAAATTGGGGTTCGATGTCTAGTGGTCCGCCTATCCACGGTTGGTTTTACAGTGGTCTCATTGTGTCTTAAAGAGTCCTTGGCTATGCTGACTCGGGGATGCTTCGTATGTCATGTGCACTGCCTTGTACATGACGGTGCTATACGATCGAGCCCGTGTGGGCCCCACCACGAAAACTTCGGACGAAATCTCTATCATATGTTTGTTCCGGCTTATTCTGCAAGCCAATCCTTTGTTTTGGTTTTCAGTTGTGGTATTCGAGTTGCTTCGAAGTAAAATGTTGATTCCATACCTTTCCTAAGTGGTGTTCTCATACTTCTATGTGAATACTAATCCTTCATGATAATCGAGATTGTCATGTCAATCATTTTTCAACCGGCGTGTTTCTCTTCAAGTGGATCAAATCTTTCAACATCCGCAAGATCAATTCTAAGTTTCTCAACGGTGTTTGTTCCATCCGTATGAAATTGTATTTGTTTTTCCCACCCTCCCACCCTTTTCCTTCAAGGATTCAGATTTCTTATTCAACTATCATGTTATTGAATGTGAAGTCTCTCCATTCTTTTCCGCCAATGTTCTTATCCGGTGATTCTCATGAAGATTGTAACGAAGCTTCAAGTTCAATATTCTTCATCCTTTTCCTTCTTTGGTGGATTCAATGCTAGCTTTCGGTGTTGATCATATCTTTTTCTTTGTTTCACATGGTTTCCATGATCGAAGTCCTTACCGAAGACTCTCTTAACTGTTCACCTCTTAATCATTCACCTCCTGCTATACATTTGTTCCGGAGTGCCGAAGATAGCTCAGATGATTCGTGTTTCCACTATGTTTTCGTTCAAGCTCTTTCGAGGATGTTATATCAGTCAACTCATTTAATTCTACCGGCGCAATCTCTCTTTTAAATAGTTCAACGGTGTATCTTTTGAGTGGTCCCTAACCCACAGGTCTTTCCCAGGATCTTACCTGACTCTTCTTATTTTCCCGAGGCTATCCTCAAATTTCTTTTTGAAGTTTGACGTAAGAATGAGTTATCGTCAGTCATATGTCTTTCTCCAAGATTGGTCAAATTCTTTTCATAGTTGGTTCAACCTTTCTAATTTTCATCCCGAAGTATCTCAACAATTCATGGTGGTGTTTCTCGTCGTAATTCTCAGATTTTAAAGACCGAAGAAGAGTTTCTCTTAAATCTTGCTCTATTCTCTTCAAGATTCTTGGTTCTAGCTTATTGCCATTCTCTCATAATTGTCTTAAATTGTGAGAATTCTTTCCACCTATCCGGAGCAATTCAGGAGTCTTTTCAGTTTGATTTTCTGGAGCCCATCATTTCAGAAGATTTATTCATTATCAGCTTTCAACTATCATTCTCTAAATCTTACGGGTGCATCACTCAAATATCCTCTAATCAGTTCATGATCTCTCCGTTCTCATGTATTTATAATCTCTCAAGTTTCTTCATTCTTTTATAATTCTTCCCGGTGTTTTCCTTATCTTTTCTTCATTCATTTTTTTTCAATTCTTACGGTGGTTCGTTCAAGAGTTCTTCTCCTTCGTTATCATACAGATTCATTTGTTGTTCGCAAATCCTACCGATGGTTCATTGAAGACCTTCTCAAGTTTATGTTATACCTCTCTTAATCCTTTTCAACGAGAATAAGTGGTATGCCAAATCCGGTGCTTGCCATCAATCTAAATTGGTGAAGGATAAGCATAATGTAATTCTTATTCTTGTTTCATCGAGTAAATTCTATTCCTTATTTCGGAGGTTCATCAAATTCTCTATTCCAATTGTTTCATCCTTTTCTTTTCCCGGAGTTCTAAGCTCTCTCAATTTTTCTCGTCATGAAGATCCATCTAATCATGGCAAGGCTTCACTTTGTGTTTTCAACCTCTCTTTCCTTACGTTTGATCATCCTTTTGTTACCGGAGTTGTTCATGGAGGCTACATGGTGGTTTGTTAAGGATCCTTTTTCACTCTTCAATTGTTCTTTAAGATATCTCTCGAAGCTATGATCCGTCAAGCTATACTTAAAGTATTCTTCATCTTGCGTTCCGAAGTACAATTTGTTCTATCTTATCTTTTGAGGTGGTGTTATGTCATTATTGATAATTTTCCCTTCGTGTTTCACGATTCGCAAGTTTTTCAAGAGTGACATATCTAAATCCATCATTTTCTCTTCGCTCAAGACATCTTTTCAACCAATCAACATCATCATTGGAATTATCATGGGTTATATTTCACCTAAAGCCTTCCCGAAGGATTGTTGCCATCTATGCTGCTTATAAATGATCCAAGTTCTTCATTTATCCCCCTGGTGAAATAAGTTTCTCATCTCCTTATTGATATCAATCCAATCTATTGTTTTCCGTTATTGGCAGAATTTCACCTCATAGTTTTGAGATGTTCTCCACAAGCCCACTACAAGCTTACTCTTTTCGTTGTTGGTTTACCAACAACTACATTCGACCCTTCTCCTAAAGATGCTTTCAAGCTCATTCGAGATAGAAGATATTGTTTTTCTCCTCCGTTCATCCCATTCCATTCTCTCTTTTCTTCCGGAGGCATTGTGATGTTGCTCTCTTCAACCCATCTTCTTGTTTTGTCAAGACCTTGTTCTTCTCATGCTTATCCATTTAACCGGAGTGTTGTGCCCTTTTTCTCAAGTTCTTTTCGCCTTATCAAGTCTTGCATCTCTTGTGAACTGGAGTGCTGTCCGAATTTGTTCTTCCTTGTTCCTCTTTCCTAACGGAGTGCTTTCAACTTCGTTCATCTTTGTTGTATTCTTTCTTTCAATTTGCTCAACCTCGCAAGGTTCTTTGGTTTCACTCTTTTGTGAAACAAGCAACTTAGTTTTACCTGTTATCTTCCTCTTCCGTTTTCCCTCCGGTGCCATCCTAGATCTCGGGACGAGACCCTCTCGTAGTGGTGGAGTGTTGTAATGCCCCGAGACCGTTGCGCCAGGTGTCTTCCAGTTATTCGCCATCGTTGCCATGTCATTCGCTTGCGTGTGCATCTTGTCATTGCATCATGTGCATTGCATCATCATGTTTTTGAAACTTGCATCCGTCCGGGTTCCCCCGTTCTTTTCGTTATCCGTTCTGAGCCCAGACACACTTGCACGCGCCCGCGGCATATCCGAAATAGTATTTTATAAGTGGCCGGAAAATGTTCCCGGAATGGGTTTAAAGTTGGCATGCGGTGTTATTATAGTGTAGATAGGCCGCCTGCCAAGTTTCATCGCGTTCGGAGTTCGTTTGACGCCCCAATGGTTAACTATAGCGGCAATATAGTCGGTCTAACGTTGGACGTTTCCGGTCTCCGGAAACAGAAGTCAGGCCTCTCTTTTTTCTCTCCTCTCAACCTGAGGCCTTCTGCACAGCCCACTACCACTCACCGTCAGGCCCTACCTAAACTCTATCGTCAGCCCGCGGCCATCCTCGCGCGCGCGCCAGAAAGCTGTCCCGGACCCGACCCGAGCAGTCGTCACCGTTGGATCCGGATCATCCCCAAACGTCTACAAAACATCACCGTTTCCTTATTTGGACTTCCTAGCGTTTTTTTCTCGACCGCTCGATTTTAATTGGAGGGACGGATTAGCCCCTAAACTCTCCCTCTTTCCTTATATATACTCCCTAGTCTAAATCTGGACAAAACCCTAAAACCTAGGGCACTTGTCCCATCCATCCCCTCACCCGCCGCCGCCACTTTTCTCACCATCTACATCGGGATCTTGCCCAATCCACCAACCAGCGCACAACCAACCATCTCCTTCCTCGCCGGCGACCGAAGCCACCACCAGGCCGACCCCGTGCTCTCTCCCTGTTCCTCCTCCCTCCATTTTCCCTCCCGTGGCTTCCTCTGCCTCTCATCCATCCTCTCTCTTCTCTGTACAGGTGGTCCCCACGCCATGGAAGCCACCGCAGGCCTACACCTCGACCACCGCCGCCATGGACCAGCGCCGCCGTCGAGCGCCATGGCTTGCACTTCAAGCTTCTGCGCCGCCCGGAGCTCCTCGAGACCCGCCGGATCCGTGCGCTACCTCGACTCCAGCCTGTCGGAGTCGCTCTGCCGCAGCCTCCCCTACCTCCATGGACGCGTCCAACACCGCAACAACAGCACTGCCTTGTTCCTTCTCCCCTGCAACCATGGGTGCCGCAAGCTAGGGCTTGCCTTGCCTCCCTTGCAACCTCGGCCTCGCCTTCGCGCCTCAACCAGCCTCATCATCGTCGGGAACCCCAGGCTAGCCGCCGCCGCGCTGAGTCACTTGCTCCACGCCGGGCTCGGCTTCCTCGTCATCTTCAGCAAAACCAGAACGCTGATGCCCTCCTCTTCTTCTGATCCGGCGCTGTCCCAAGAAGCTAGCCGTCAGATCCGGGGTTCGCCTCCCATTCCCATCGCTCCGCCGTGCGCCAAGTCCCCTGCCGCTGTCGTGCCCTGCTTCTGCTCCTCCCGCTCGACTCTGTGCACGAGGAAAACGAGCGAGACAACCGCTCGCATTGACCGTGTCTTCCTCTTCGCTAGGCCCAGCGCGCACGCGTGAGGCCAGCGCCTCCCCAAGGCCCAGCTTCCCGGCCTGCCTCCTCCTCTCCACAGTTCCGGGCCAAGGCCCATGGTGAGTGCCCAACCGCCCCCTGTTTCGGCCCAGTTCCTGTTTTTTTTCACATCTGCGTTTTTATTATTCCAGAGACAGCAGTTTTTGCAGAAAACCCCCTAGACTTCATGCATCTAATTACTAATTAACTGTGCATCGGATTAAAACAATTTATATATGAAATATGCTTAGTTTTTCATCTAGTTTCATAATATGTCATTTTCATCCATGTTTAAAATGCTTAAAAGGTTGTTTGTTTAATTTTGCTCAAATAACTTGTTAAAATGCTTTAATTCATAACTAAATAAACGTAGCTCCAAACCTAACAAACTTTATATGTAAATGGGGTAGAAAATGCCTAGTTTAACATGGTGTACTTGCTTTGCAAGTTTAACAACTCTAAAATTGTGTTTAGGGCAGATCAGTACCAAACCTAAAATATGCACATGAGGAGTTTCCGGACTTGTTGTTTTGTTGTTCCGGCCTCATTTAAACTTGCCTAGATAGATAGTTTCATTATGCTTCACCTCTTGCCATGCTAACAACATTTAATATTGTTGAGTACATAAACGAGATCGAACTAAATAAGTCATGTGGTGTTTCATCAATATGCAACGGAGTTGCATATTGAGCTCCACTTAATTTGTAGGATTGTTTGTGCACTTTGCCATGCCATGCTTCATTAAACCGGACATGCATCATACTTGATTGTGCATCATGCCATGTTCATGTGTTGGTTGTTTACTATGTTGTGTACTTATTTCCGGTGTTGCTTCTTCGGGTTGGTTCCGATAACGTTGCGTTTGTGAGGATTCGTTCGACTACGTCTATTTGTCTTCTTCTTGGACTCGTTCTTCTTCCTTGCGGGATCTCAGGCAAGATGACCATACCCTTGAAATCACTTCTATCTTTGCTTGCTAGTTGCTTGCTCTTTTGCTATGCTGCGATACCTACCACTTGCTATATCATGCCTCCCACGTTGCCATGTCAAGCCTCTAACCCACCTTGTCCTAGCAAACCGTTGTTTGGCTATGTTACCGCTTTGCTCAGCCCCTCTTATAATTTTGCTAGTTGCAGGTGAAGTTTGGAGTTTGTTCCTTGTTGGAACATGTTTATTGTTGTGATATCACAATATATCTTATTTAGTTAATTCATCTATATACTTGGTAAAGGGTGGAAGGCTCGGCCTTATGCCTGGTGTTTTGTTCCACTCTTGCCGCCCTAGTTTCCATCATACCGGTGTTATGTTCCTTGATTTTGCATTCCTTACGCGGTTGGGTTATAATGGGAACCCCTTGAAAGTTCGCCTTGAATAAAACTCCTCCAACAAGGCCCAACCTTGGTTTTACCATTTGCCACCTAGCCTTTTTCCCTCGGAGTCTGCAGACTCAATGGTCATCTTTATTTAAACCCCCCGGGCCAGTGCTCCTCTGAGTGTTGGTCCAACCTGTCAGCTGCCGGTGGCCACCAGGGGCAACTCTGGGCTGGCCTACCAGAACCTTGGACAATCCGATGTGTCCTGAGAACGAGATATGTGCATCTCCTATTGGGATTTGTCGGCACATTCGGGCGGCTTTGCTGGTCTTGTTTTACCATTGTTGAAATGTCTTGTAACCGGGATTCCGAGCCTGATCGGGTCTTCCTGGGAGAAGGAATATCCTTCGTTGACCGTGAGAGCTTGTGATGGGCTAAGTTGGGACACCCCTGCAGGGTTTTGAACTTTTGAAAGCCGTGCCCATGGTTATGGGTAGATGGGAATTTGTTAATATCCAGTTGTAGAAAACTTGACACTAATCTTAACTAAAATGGATCAACAACGTGTGTTGCCGTGATGGTCTCTTTTCGGCAGAGTCCAGGAAGAGAACACGGTCTCGGGTTATGCTTGAACGTAAGTAGTCTAGGATCACTTTTTGATCATAGATTCTCGACCGTGCTTTGCCTTCTCTTCTCGCTCTCTTTTGCGTATGTTAGCCACCATATATGTTAGTGCTTGCTGTAGCTCCACCTCATACCTTTTCCCTACCCATAAGCTTAAATAGTCTTGATCGTGAGGGTGTGAGATTGCTGAGTCCCCGTGACTCACAGTTTACTTCCAAAACCAGTTGCAGGTGCCGATGATACCGTGCGGGTGACGCTACCGAGCTCAAGGAGGAGCTCGATGAAGATCGTGTTCGTTGTGTTGTTTCGTTTCCAGTTGGTCAGTAGTGGAGCCCAGTCGGGGCGATTGGGGATCTGTTGCATTAGGGGTGGTCTTCTTTTATTTGGTTCCATAGTCGGACCTTGATTGTATTCTACATGATGTAATGCTATATTCATGTATTGTGTGAAGTGGCGATTGTAAGCCAGCTCTTTATCCCTTTCTTATTCAGTACATGGGATGTGTAAAGATTACCCCTCTTGCGACATGCCTACTATGCGGTTATGCCTCTAAGTCGTGCTCTGACACGTGGGGGATATAGCCGCATCGTGGGTGTTACATGGGCATTACCGAGAGGGCCCAGAGATACCTCTTCGATACAGGGAGGGACAAATCCTAATCTTGATCTATGCCAACTCAACAAACACCATTGGAGACACCTGTAGAGCATCTTTATAATCACCAAGTTACGTTGTGACGTTTGATAGCACACAAGGTGTTCCTCCGGTATTCGGGAGTTGCATAATCTCATAGTCTAAGGAACATGTATAAGTCATGAAGAAAGCAATAGCAATAAAACTAATCGATCATTATGCAAAGCTAACGGATGGGTCTTCTCCATCACATCATTCTATAATGATGTGATCCCGTTCATCAAATCACAACACATGTCTATGGTTAGGAAACTTAACCATCTTTGCTTAACGAGCTAGTCAAGTAGAGGCACACTAGGGACACTCTGTTTGTCTATGTACTCACGCATGTACTAAGTTTCTGGTTAATACTATTCCAGCATGAATAATAAACATTTATCATGATATAATGAAATATAAATATCAACTTTATTATTGCCTCTAGGGCATATTTCCTTCAATGGTGTCATGACATGGCACCAACATGATGCGGTAATTTTTTTGGCCGAATTGGGACAAACTTTGGTGTAAGCTTCTTGCAAACCGGAGCTTCCCTCAAGAAGGCTCGTGGTTCTGAGAGGGAACGTGTCACCTCCGTATGCGAAACGACATACGTACACTGCCTTCTCCCTCATTAATTTTTTTACACACACAGATTAGACCAAATAGAAGTATCATGCTAAAATTTGAAATTATTCCGGGTTCGTTTGGCATTTTTTTATACATTAATGGAGTTCCCGCGCATTTAATGTGCATAATTCAAATTTGAACTACAAGCACATGCTCCATTGTACCAAAGTTGGTTGAAAAATCACATGTGTGTCCTTGGGTGAATTTCTAGGTCCCATGCAAGAAATGAGAATGAAATTCAAACATCTGGGCGTCGTGGCTCGGCTGGAAAGATTGAGAAACTTGGTTTTTTTAATTCCTGTAAATCCAAAACACGCCTGAAAATCATGAAACTTGGCATGGTGTCATGACATGGCACCAACATGATGCGGTAATTTTTGTGTCCGATTTGCGAAGGCTCACACATTAACAATCAACAAAGTCATTTTCGAATAAGTGTTGTCACATTAGAAATCGGAAACACAAGTATTATTGAAACCATGGGCGTTCTACTTACCAATTACATGTCGCCACGTCCCCTTTTTATTGTCTAGGAGGTGCCGTGCGGGGTAGCTATTGGAGTACGGGAGGCGTGCGATCAGACCCCTGCGCGTGCTCATCAGGAGGAGAGCCCTTTGACCTCTACCCTCCGCGCACCTCCCTCCCAACATCTCCATTAATGGCGCCCGAGCCCCTGTTCTACGGCATGTCTATATGTCTCACTGGACTAGGATTTAAGAGAGAAAAATGAAAATTTGAAAAGAAAGTTTTGCACGGATCTTGATGTAAGATCCTACGGACCTATATAGCATCGACTGCGACTTATAGCAAGCATGATGAATATAAGGACGATGATAGTGGATAATCATTGTCTTACATATTTAGGAACATAATTAAAATCCTTGCAAAAAAGGAACATAATTAAAAAAATCCACATGCGGCAACGCCCGAAATACACAAGGGCAAAAGAAGAAGGAAGACAATGACCTGGCTCGCTGATCTCTACTTTCTTGATGCGTTGCTGCAGGCCGCGAGAACTAGTCTCTGCGGCAAGCGGCGATGAGCTCTTTCTTGTCCTCAAGATGCTGCTTGAGAGCATCCACGGATTCCTCCACCAGCCTTCTGCGCTCGATGTGCATCATGGCATTCTTGTCCATAAGTTTCTCGATGATGATGTCGGTCCTCTTCAAGAAGGCAGTGGTCTCCTCCTTCTGCTCTGCACTTCCGATGATCTTCGCCCTCAGCAGGTCGCGCTCGACCCGGAGCTTCGCATTGCACTCATTTAGTTGCCAGATGACGCCGGTAGCCTGTTCAAAGGAGGCTTTCATGTCGTCTTGCAACCTCACCCATCCGGAGATCTGATCCATCTGGCTATGGACGATCGCATGCATGCGCCTATAATAGTCCTCGCCTGCCCGCAAGACATTTTCTTAGGCTGCCGCAGTGCGGGAGGACATCTCTGCTGCATTCGCAGCATGGCGGGACGTCTCTTCTGCTTCTGTGGTGTGGCCGGACCAGTCTACTGCATTGATGGCGCAGCGGGACCTACGTGCTGCTTCGGTGGCGCGGCGGGACCTCCATGCTGCTACGGCCGCATGGCGGGACATGTCGGCTACGTTCGCGGTGAGGCGACTCATCTCTCGTGCTTCTGCTTCCATGTTCGCATTTCCCTGGTGGCAATCTCTCGACCTAGAACTCACACTAGCCATGGCTGACGCAAGGGAACGATGATGAATGACTTGTTTGTTTCTGTGGATGAGGAGTTGAGGAGGAATGTGTAGTCATCTTGGAGTAGTAGTATTTATAACCATGTACTAATACACTCCTAAGTGGGAAACCGTTTAGGTTTTGACCCGTGTGAATAGGTTTGTAATTTGGAATGTGACGGGATGCATGCTCAAAATTTATTGACGGTTATTAGTGCGGCACTATTCCCGGAAGGTGTAACATGGGCACGTATGCCTTCTCGGCTGCGTACGTGGCATTTGCACCGTAGTGTGCACCGCAATAGGCAGTGTCCGCACACGTCTTGTTCCAACAACTGTGTGCGCTCGTTATTACCATCGAGCAAGCTTCTTTTAATTAGAATGTGTGTGCCCGTCTAGCGCACACACGTTGATCTATCTAACTGTTTTAGTTTGTTGTGGCTAATCACAAATAGTTCATCTGTGTGAAGTGTATGCCATCAATTGTAGACACTTTGATCTGGTTGACCCATTTCCGTTCTGTTGCCTAACCGCAAACAGGTAATCCTTCTAAAGTGTATGCCCTTAATCGCACACACCTTTATCTAGCTGCCCGTTTCTATTGTTCATCCTCATCACAAACAGTTCATCCGAGTGAACTGTATGTTGTATATCGCACACGCCTTCATCTAGCTGCCCGTTTCTTTTGTTCTGCCTCATCGCAAGCAGTTCATTGAACTGAACCGTATGCCCTGAATCGCACACGCAACTAAAATCCGAACCGTGTTTGATGGCTCCACCATCACAAACATTTTTCACCCTTTTGACGGTTCTTTTACACCACCGTTTGCGATTATTGCATCACACACAATTTCGTCGAAGGGTCTCTGATCGTAGTGTCGCATTAGCAGCATCCTGCAGTAGTGACATATGCTTAACAGAAATGTTGTAGTGCTCCCACCCCCTTTCTTGTAAACACAAGTTTCTTGCAAACTTTGTATAAACCCAAAAGCTTTGGTCACCTCATCAAAGCGTATGTTCCAACTCCGAGATGCTTGCTCCAGTCCATAGAAGGATCACTGGAGCTTGCATACCTTTTAGCATCATTAGGATCGACAAAACCTTCTGGTTGTATCACATACAACCTTTCCTCATGGAAATCATCAAGGAAACTTTGTTTTGACATCCATCTGCCAGATTTCGTAATTGAAAATGCAGCAACTGCTACATAATTCCAACATACTTTAGCATCGCTATGAGTGAGAAATTCTGATCATAGTCAACTCCTTGAACTTGTCGGAAACTTCTTTGCGACGAGTCAAGCTTCATAAATGGTGACATTACCATCAGCGTCTGTCTTCTTAAAGATCCATTTATTCCCAATGGTTTGCCGATCATCGGGCAAGTCCACCAAAGTCCATACTTTGTTCCCATACATGGATCCTATCTCATATTTCATTGCCAACCATTTATTGGAATTTGGGTCCACCATCGCTTCTCCATAGCTCGTAGGTTCATCGTTGTCCAATAACATGACCTCTAAGACAGGGTTACCGCACCACTCAAAAGCTATACGTACCCTTGTCGACCTACGAGGTTTGATAGTAACTTGATCTGAAGCTTCATGATCATCATCATTAGCTTCCTCTTCAACTGACGTAGGTGCCACAGAAACATCTCTCTATGTTGCACTACTCTCTGGTTGAAGTAAAGGTTCAACAACCTTATCAAGTTCTATCTTCCTCCCACTCAATTATTTAGAGAGAAACTCTTTCTCGAGAAAGGATCCGTTCTTAGAGACAACCACTTTGCCCTCGGATCCGATATAGAAGGTGTACCCAACTGTCTCTTTTGGGTACCCTATGAAGACACATTTATCTGCTTTGGGTTCGAGCTTTTCCGGCAGAAGCCTTTTGACATAAGCATCGCAGACCCAAACCTTAAGAAGCGACAACTTAGGTTTCTTGCCAAACCACAATTCATACGGTGTCATCTCCACGGACTTAGATGGTGCCTTTTTTAAAGTGGATGTAGTTGTCTCTAATGCATAACCCCAAAACGATAGTGGTAGATCGGCAAGAGACATCATAGAACGCACCATATCCAATAAGGTATGATTACGACGTTCGAACACACCATTATGTTGTGGTGTTCCAGGTGGCGTCAACTGTGAAACAATTCCATATTGTCTTAAGTGATTGCCAAATCATAACTTAGATATTCTCCCCTTCGATCGGATCATAGGAATTTAATCTTCTTGTCACAATGATTTTCAACTTCACTCTGAAATTGCTTGAACTTTTTCAAATGTTTAAGACTTATGCTTTATTAAGTAAATATACCCATATCTACTCAAATCATCGGTGAAGGTGAGGAAATAATGATTTCCACTCCCCGTGTCAACACTAATCGAACCGCACACATCAGCATGTATGATTTCCAGCAAACCACTTGCTCGTACCATTGCTCCGAAAAACGGGGTTTTAGTCATCTTGCCAATGAGGCATGGTTCACATGTGTCAAGTGATTCAAAATCAAGTGACTCCAAAAGTCCATCAGCATGGAGTTTCTTCATGTGCTTTACACCAATATGACTTAAGCAGCAGTGCCACAAGTATGTGGTACTATCATTATTAACTTCGCATCTTTTGGCATCAATATTATGAACATGTGCATCACTACGATCAAGACTCAATAAATCATTCACATTGGGTGCATGACCATAGAAGGTATTATTCATGTAAACAGAATAACCATTATTCTCTGACTTAAATGAATAACCGCATTAAAATAAACATGATCTTATCATGTTCATGCTCAACACAGACACCAAATAACATTTATCTAGGTTTAACACTAATCCCGAAGGTAGATGGAGCGTGCGATGGTGATCATATCAACCTTGGAAACACTTCCAACACACATCGTCACCTCTCCCTTAGCTAGTCCCCGTTTATTCCGCAACTTTTGTTTCAAGTTACCAATATTAGCAACTGAGCTGGTATCTAATACCCAGGTGCCACTAGGAGTACTAGTCAGGTACACATCAATAACACGTATACCAAATATGCTTTTGTTGAAGTTGCCAGCCTTCTTATCCACCAAGTATTTGGGGCAGTTCCGCCACTAGTGACCGTTCCCCTTACAATAGAAGCACTTAGTCTCGGGTTTGGGTTCAACCTCGGGTTTCTTCACTGGAGCGGCAACTGGCTTGCCATTCATGAAGGTTCCCTTCTCGCCCTTGCCCTTCTTGAAACCAGTGGTCTTGTTAACCATCAACACTTGATGCTCCTTCTTGATTTCTACCTTTGTGGCCTTATGCACCACGAACAGCTCTGGGATCATCTCCATCCCTTGCATGTTATAGTTCATCACGAAGCTCTAGTAGCTTGGTGATAGTGACTGAGAACTCTGTCAATCACTATCTTATCTGGAAGATTAACTCCCACTTGATTCAAGCGATTATAGCACCCAGACATTCTGAGCACATGCTCACTGACTAAGCTATTCTCCTCCATCTTGTAGGCAAAGAACTTGTCAGAGGTCTCATACCTCTCAACACGGCCATGAGGCTGAAATACCAATTTCAGCTCTTGGAAGATCTCATATGTTCCATGGTGTTCAAAATGCCTTTGGAGCCCCAATTCTAACTGTAAAGCATGGTGCACTAAACTATCAAAGTAGTCATCAGAACGCGTCTGCCAGATGTTCACAACATCCACACACGACGCTAGAGGGGTTGGCACACCGAGCAGTGCATCAAGGACATAAGCCTTCTGTGCAGAAGTGAGGACAATCCTTAGACTACGGCCCTAGTCCGCATAATTGCTTACAATATCTTTCAACTTAGTCTTTCTCTAGGAACGTATTAAAATAGGGAGCTACAGCGTGATCTATTGATCTACAACATAATTTGCAAAGACAACTTAGACTATTGTTCATGATAATGAGTTCAATTAATCATATTACCTAAGAACTTGTTGGGTAAGTAGCATGCAATTTCAAAAATTTCCTACGCTCATACAAGATCTATCTAGGAGATGCATAGCAACGAGAGAGGGAGAATGTGTCCATATACCCTCTTAGTCCGAAAGCGGAAGTGTTTGACAATGCGGTTGATGTAGTCGAACTTCTTCTTGTTCCAACTGACCAAGCACCGAACGTACGGCACCTCCGAGTTCTGCACACTTTGGCTCGAAGACGTCCCTCAAACTCTTGATCTAGCAAAGTGTCGAGGGAGAGTTTCATCAGCATGATGGCGTGGTGACGGTGATGGTGAAGTGATCTGTGCAGGGCTTCGCCTAAGCTCTACGACAATATGACCGGAGGCGTAAACTATGGAGGGGGGGCACCGCACACGGCTAATGATCGTTGTTGCGTGTTCTAGCAGTGCCCCCCTCATATATATAGGTTGGAGGGGAGGAGAGGCAGCCAAGGGGGTGCCCCAAGTAGGAGGAATCCTACTTGGGCGCCTCCCAATTCGGCCTCCCCCCTTCCATATCCATCCGAAGGGGGAAGGAAGGAGGAGGGAGGAGGGAAAGAAGGGGGAGGCCGAATCCCTCTCCTTCCCTTTTCCCTTCTCCTCTTTCCTTCCCCTTTATTTTGGCATACATGGGGCGCACCAGCCCCTTAGGGGCTGGTATGTCCCCCTCTTGGCCCATTAAGGCCCATGTAGTTGCCTGGGGGATGCCCGGAACCCCTTCCAGTGACCCGATATGTACTCGGTACCCCCGGAACACTTCCGGTGTCCGAATATCAATGCCCAATATATGAATCTTTACCTCTGAACCATTTTGAGACCCCTCTTCATGTGGTCTCATCTTGGACTCCAAAAAATATTCGGTCACCAAATCACATAACTCATATAATACAAAATCGTCATCGAACGTTAAGCGTGCGGACCCTATAGGTTCGAGAACTATGTACACATGACCTAGACACATCTCCGGGTAATAACCAACAGCGGAACCTAGATGCTCATATTGGTTCCCCCACATATTCTATGAAGATCTTTATCGATCGAACCGTAATGACAACATGCGTTATTCCCTTTGTCACCAGTATGTTACTTGCCCGAGATTCGATCGTCGGTATCTTCATACCTAGTTCAATCTCGTTACTGGAAAGTCTCTTTACTCGTTCCATAATACATCATCTCATAACTAAAACATTAGTCACATTGCTTGCGAGGCTTATCATGATGTGTATTATCGAGAGGGCCCAGAGATACCTCACGATACTCGGAGTGACAAATCCTAATCTCAATCTATGCCAACCCAACAAACAACTTCGGAGATACCTGTAGAGCATCTTTATAATCACCCAGTTACGTTGTGACGTTTGATAGCACACAAGGTATTCCTCCGATATCAGGGAGTTGCATAATCTCATAGTCGAAGGAATATGTATTTGACATGAAGAAAGCAATAGCAATAAAACTAAACGATGAACATGCTAAGCTAATATATGTGTCTTGTCAATCACATTATTTTCCTAATGATGTGATCCCATTCATCAAATGACAACACATGTTTATGGTTAGGAAACTTAACCATCTTTGATTAACGAGCTAGTCTAGTAGATAGTAGAGGCTTACTAGGGACACGGTGTTTTGTCTACGTATCCACACATGTATCAAGTTTCCAGTTAATACAATTCTAGCATGAATAATAAACATTTATCATGATATAAGGAAATATAAAATAACAACATTATTATTGCTTCTAGGGCATATTTCCTTCAGTCTCCCACCTGCACTAGAGTCAATAATCTAGTTCACATCGCCATGTGATTTAACACCAATAGTTCACATCGCCATGGGACCAACACCCAAAGGGTTTACTAGAGTCAATAATCTAGTTCATATCGCTCTGTGATTAACACCCAAAGAGTACTAAGGTGTGATCATGTTTTGCTTGTGACAGAAGTTTAGTCAACGGGTCTGCCATATTCAGATCCGTATGTATTTTGCAAATTTTTATGTCTAGAATGCTCTGCATGGAGCTACTCTAGCTAATTACTCCCACTTTCAATATGTATCCATATCAAGACTTAGAATCATCCAGATCAATGTCAAAGCTTGCATTGACGTAACTTTTTACGACGAACTCTTTATCATCTCCATAACTGAGAAACATTTCCTTAGTCCTCTTTAGGTACCTAAGGGTAATTTTGACCGTTGTCCAGTGATCTACTAGTAGATCACTTCTGTACCCTTTGCCAAACTCATGACAAGGTATATAATAGGTCAGGCACACAACATGGCATACTTTATAGAACCTATGGCTGAGGCATAGGGAATGACTTTTATTCTCTCTCTATTTTCTATCGTGGTCGGGTTTTGTGTCTTACTCAACTTCACACCTTACAATATAGGCTAGAACTCATTCTTTGACTGATCCATTTTGAACTCCTTCAAAATCTGGTCAAGGTATGTACTCATTGAAAATATTATTAAGCATCTTGATCTATCTCTATAGATCTTGATGCCCAATATGTAAGAAACATCACCGAGGTCTACCATTAAAAAAACTCTTATTCAAGAATCCTTTTATGCTATCTAGAAATTTTATATCATTTCCAATCAGCAATATGTCATCCACATATAATATCGGAAATGCTACAGAGCTCCCACTCACTTTCTTGTAAATACATGCTACACTATAAGTCTATATAAAACCATATGCTTTCATCACTTCATCAAAGCGTATATTCCAACTCCGAGATGCTTACACCAGTCCATAGATGGATCGCTGGAGCTTGCACACTTTGTTAGCACCTTTAGGATTAACAAAACCATCCGGTTGCATCATATACAACTCTTTTAAAAATCCACTAAGAAATGCAGTTTTGACATCCATTTGCAAGATCTCATAAAATGCGGGAATTGCTAACATGATTCGAACAAACTTAAGTATCGCTACGAGTGAGAAAGTCTCATGATAGTCAACTCCTTAAACTTGTCGAAACCTTTCGCGACAAGTTGAGATTTGTAGATAGTAACACTACTATCAGTGTCCTTCTTCCTCTTGAAGATCCATTTACTCTCAATGGCTTGTCAATCATTGGGCAAGACCACCAAAGTCCATACTTTGTTTCTTATACATGGATCGTATCTCAGATTTCATGGCCTCAAGCTATCTGTCAGAATCTGGGCTCATCATCGCTTCCTCATAGTTTGTAGGTTCGTCATGGTCTAGTAACATGACTTCCAGAACAGGATTACCGTACCACTATGGTGCGGAACATGCTCTATTTGACCTACGAGGTCCAGTAGTAACTTGATCTAAAGTTTCATGATCATCATCATTAGCTTCCTCTCTAGTTGGTGTAGGCATCACGGGAACGGATTTCACTGATGTGCTACTTTCCAATTCGAGAGAAGGTACAATTACCTCATCAAGTTCTACTTTCCTCCCACTAACTTCTTTCGACAGAAACTCCTTCTCTAGAAAGTTTCCATTCTTGGCAACAAATATCTTGCCTTCGGGTTTGTGGTAGAAGGTGTACCCAATTGTTTCCTTAGGGTATCCTATGAAGACGCACGTCTCCAATTTAGGTTCGAGCTTATCAGGTTGAAGCCTTTTGACATAAGTGTCGCAACCCCAAACTTTAAGAAACGACAACTTAGGTTTCTTGCCAGACCACAGTTCATACGGTGTCATCTCAACGGATTTAGACGGTGCCCTATTAACATGAATATAGTTGTCTCTAATGCATAACCCCAAAATGATAGTGGTAAATCGGTAAGGGACATCACAGATCGCACCAGATCTATTAAAGTACAGTTACGATGTTCGGACACACCATTACGCTATGGTGTTCTAGGTGGCGTGAGTTGTGAAACTATTCCACATTGTTTTAAACGAACGCCAAACTCGTAACTCAAATATTCGCCTCCACGATCAGATCGTAGAAACTTTATTTTCTTGTTACTATGATTCTGCACTTCACTCTGAAATTCTTTGAACATTTCAAATGTTTCAGACTTGTGTTTCATTAAGTAGATATACACATATCCGCTCAAATCATCTGTGAAGGTCAAAAAATAATGATACCCGCCGCGTGCCTCAACACTCATCGGACCACATACATCAGTATGTATTATTCCCAATAAGTCATTGGCTCGCTCCATTGTTCCGAAGAATAGAGTTCTAGTCATCTTGCCCATGAGGCATGGTTCGAAAGTATCAAATGATTCATAATCAAGTGACTCAAAAAGTCCATCTGCACAGAGTTTCTTCATGCGCTTTACACCAATATGACCTAAACGGCAGTGCCACAAGTATGTTGCACTATCATTATCAACTTTGCATCTTTTGGCATCAATATTATGAATATGTGTATCACTACGATCGAGATTCAATAAACCATTTACATTGGGTGTATGACCATAGAAGGTTTTATTCATGTAAATAGAACAACAATTATTCTCTGACTTATATGAATAACCGTATTGCAATAAACATGATCCAATCATATTCATGCTCAACGCAAACACCAAATAACATTTATTTAGGTTCAACATTAATCCCGAAGGTAGAGGGAGTGTGCGATGGTGATATTATCAACCTTGGAATCACTTCCAACACATCGTCACCTTTCCTTTAACTAGTATTTTTTCATTTTGCAACTCCTGTTTCGAGTTATTAATCTTAGAAACTAAACCTGTATCAAATACCTTGGGGTCACTATGAACACTAGTAAAGTATACATCAATAACATGTATATCAAATATACCTTTGTTCACTTTTCCATCCTTCTTATCCAGGGGCGGAGCCCGTTGGGCTGACCCTGATGTACAGGAATACAGGTCCAACTAGTTTTCTAGCGGTACTTATCATCTGAAAACGGCCTGGGCATCAGGTTGGGCCTGGGGTAGTCCATCAGGGTCCAAGTTGCCAGCCCACACACCAACCAAGTCCGCGCGTGTGTGCGCATCCCCACAGAGAGGTCTAAGCCCACGTCCGTGCGCGTGGTCATTTAGATCGTGCGATCGTGTCCTGTTCCCTGAATTCTTTCTTTCCATCCATCGCTCCATCGTCTCGCTTAGAAATTTTTTCATATTGCGCGTTATTTTGCATTTGTCAAAATGTAGGTAGACTAGTTATCTCGAAAAAAAGTTTGTTTGCATGCTACAATTTTTTTTCCTCAACATAAAATCACCATCAGCAGGATGCTCTAGGAGACATGAATTTTAAGATGCAAGAACTATTTTCAAGTATATATAAGTAAGAATTTTTTACTGCTACTTTTTTACTTCTACATCGTCTTTTATTGTGTCTGCTAATCTACGCTAAAAGTTATGAAATACATTTTTTATTTAGTGCAAAGTTGCTTAAATTTTTTGCAACATAGTAAAGTAGTGCATCAGGTAAATTTAGCTCCAGCTCCGCCCATGTTCTTATCCGCCAAGTATTTGGGGTATTCCACTTCCAGTGACCATTTCCTTTGTAGTAGAAGCACTCAATTTCAGGTTTGAGTCTAGCTTTGGGCTTCTTCATAGGAGTGGAAACTTGCTTGCCATTCTTCTTGAAGTTCCCTTTCTTTCCCTTGCCCTTTTTCTTGAAACTTGTGTTCTTGTTTAACCATCAACACTTGATGCTATTTCTTGATTTCTACCTTCGCCGATTTCAGAATCGCGAAGAGCTTCGGAATCATTTTCGTCATCCCTTGCATATTATAGTTCATGACGAAGTTCTAGTAACTTGGTGATAGTGACTAGAGAACTCTGTCAATCACTATCTTATCTGGAAGATTAAAACCCACTTGATTCAAGCGATTGTAGTACCCAAACATTATGAGCACATGCTCACTAGCTGAGCTATTCTCCTCCATCTTGTAGGCAAAGTACTTATTAGAGGTCTCATATCTCTTAACACAGGCATGACTCTGAAATATCATGTTCAGCTCTTGGAACATCTCATATGCTCCATGGTGTTCAAAACATTTTTGAAGTCCCGATTCTAAGACGTAAAGCATGGTGCACTAAACTATCATGTAGTCATCATACCGAGCTTGTCAAACGTTCATAACGTCTGCATCTGCTCCTGCAATAGGTCTGTCACCTAGCGATGCATCAAGGACATAATTTTTCTATGCAGCAATGAGGATAATCCTCAGATCACGGACCCAGTCCGCATCATTGCTACAACCATATTTCAACTTAGTTTTCTCTAGGAACATATCAAAAATAAAACAGGAGAGCTATACGCGAGCTATTGATCTATAGCATAGATATGCAAATACTATTAGGACTAAGTTCATGACAAATTAAGTTCAATTAATCATATTACTTAAGAACTCCCACTTAGATAGACATCCCTCGAGTCACATAAATGTTTACATGATCCTAATCAACTAAACAATGTACGATCATCACGTGAGATGGAGTAGTTTTCAATGGTGAACACCTCTATGTTGATCATATCTACTATATGATTCATGTTCGACCTTTCGGTCTCCATTGTTCCGAGGCCATGTCTGTACATGCTAGGATCGTCAAGTTTAATCCGAGTATTCCACATGTGCAAAACTATCTTGCACCCGTTGTATGTGAACATAGAGATTATCACACATGATAATCATGTGGTGTCTCGGCACGACGAACTCTCACAATGGTGCATACTTAGGGAGAACACTTATACCTTGAAATTTTAGTGAGGGATCATCTTATTATGCTACTGCCGTACTAAGCAAAATAAGATGCATAAGAGATAAACATCACATGCAATCAAAAATATGTGACATGACATGGCCATCATCATCTTATGCCTTTGTTCTCCATCTCCAAAGCACCGTCATGATTTCCATTGTATCCGGCTTGACACCTTGATCTGCATCGCAGCGTCATGGTCGTCACGCCAACTATTCCTTCTACAACTATCGCTAACCCATAGTGATAAAGTAAAGCAATTACATGGCGTTTGCATTTCATACAATAAAGAGACAACCATAAGGCTCCTTCCAGTTGCCAGTGACTTTTAAAAAACATGATCATATCATACAATAAAGTATATCACATGATGTCTTGACCATATCACATCACAACATGCCCTACAAAAACAAGTTAGACGTTCTCTACTTTGTTGTTGCAAGTTTTACGTGGCTGCTACTGGTTTCTAGTAAGAACCATTCTTACCCACGCATCAAAACCACAATGGTGATTTATCAAGTCTGCTGTTTTAACCTTCAACAAGGACTGGCCGCAGTCAAATTTGATTCAACTAAAGTTGGAGAAACAGACACCCGCCAGCCACTTTTATGCCAAACTAGTTGCATGTCTGTCGGTGGAACCGGTCTCATGAACGTGGTCATGTAAGGTTGGTCCGGGCCGCTTCATCCAACAATACAGCCGAATCAAAATAAGTCATTGGTGGTAAGCAGTATGACGATCACCGCCCACAACTCTTTATGTTCTACTCGTGCATATCATCTATGCATAGACCTGGCTCGGGATCCACTATTGGGTAATGTATCATGCAATTTCAAAAATCTCCTACGCTCATGCAAGATCTATCTAGGAGATGCATAGCGACGAGAGAGGGAGAGTGTGTCCATGTACCCTCGTAGACCGAAAGCGGAAGCGTTTGACAATGCGGTTGATGTAGTCGAACTTCTTCTCGTTCCGACCGACCAAGCGTCGAATGTACGACACCTCCGAGTTCTGCACATGTTCAGCTCAATGACGTCCCTCAAACTCTTGATCCAGCAAAGTGTCAAGGGAGAGTTTCGTCAGCACGACGGCGTGGTGACGGTGATGGTGAAGTGATCTGCGCAGGGCTTCCCCTAAGCACTATGACAATATGACCGGAGGCGTAAACTATGGAGGGGGGCGCCGCACACGGCTAACAATCATTCTTGTGTGTTCTAGCGGTGCCCCCCTCGTATATATAGGTTGGAGGGGAGGAGAGGCAGCCAAGGAGGCGCCCCAAGTAGGAGGAATCTTACTTGGGCGCCTCCCAATTCGGCCTCCCCCCTTCCATATCCATCCGGAGGGGGAACGAAGGAGGAGGGAGGAGGGAAAGTAGGGGGAGGCCGAATCCCTCCCCTTCCTTTTTCCATTCTCCTCTTTCCTTCCCCTTTATTTTGGCATACATGGGGCACACCAGACCCTTAGGGGATGGTATGTCCCCCTCTTGGCCCATTAAGGCCCATGTAGTTGCTGGGGGGATGCTTGGAACCCCTTCCGGTGACCCGATATGTACCCGGTACCCCCGGAACACTTCCGGTGTCCGAATATCATTGTCCAATATATAAATCTTTACCTCTCAACCATTTCGAGACTCCTCGTAATGTTCGTGATATCATCCGGGACTCCGAAAAACATTCGGTCACCAAATCACATAACTTATATAATACAAAATCGTCATCGAACGTTAAGCATGCGGACCCTACGGGTTCAAGAACTATGTAGACATGAACGAGACATCTCTCCGGTCAATAAACAACAGCGGAACCTGGATGCTCATATTGGTTCCCACATATTCTACGAAGATCTTTATCGGTCGTACCATAATGACAAACATACGTTATTCCCTTTGTCATCGGTATGTTACTTGCCCGAGATTCGATCGTCGGTATCTTCATACCTAGTTCAATCTCGTTATTGGCAAGTCTCTTTACTCATTCCTAAATACATCATCTCGTAACTAACTCATTAGTCATATGCTTGCAAGGCTTATCATGATGTGTATTACCGAGAGGGCCCAGAGATACCTCTCCAATGCTTGGAGTGACAAACCGTAATCTCGATCTATGCCAACCCAACAAAAACCTTCAGAGATACCTGTAGAGCATCTTTATAATCACCCAGTTATGTTGTGACATTTGATAGCACACAAGGTATTCCTCTGGTATCCGGGAGTTGCATAATCTCATAGTCGAAGGAATATGTATTTGACATGAAGAAAGCAATAGGAATAAAACTGAATGATCAACATGCTAAGCTCACAGATGGGTCTTGTCAATCACATCATTTTCCCAATGATGTGATCCCATTCATCAAATGACAACACATGTCTATGGTTAGGAAACTTAACCATCTTTGATTAGTGAGCTAGTCTAGTAGATAGTAGAGGCTTACTAGGGACACAGTGTTTTGTCTATGTACCGACACATGTATCAAGTTTCCGGTTAATACAATTCTAGCATGAATAATAAACATTTATCATGATATAAAGAAATATAAAATAACAACTTTATTATTGCCTCTAGGGCATATTTCCTTCAGAACTCCCACTCAAATCAACATCCCTCTGGTTGTCTGAGTGTAACATGATCCAAATTGAGCAACCCAAGTCCGATCATCACGTGAGATGAGGTGGTTTCAATGGTGAACATCTCCATGGTGATCATATCTACTATATGACTCATGCTCGACCTTTCGGACTCTTGTGTTCTGAGGGGATGTTTGTACATGCTAGGCTCGTCAAGTTTAACCCAAGTGTTCCGCATGTGCAAAACTGGCTTGCACCCGTTATATGTGAACGTAGAGTCTATCACACCCGATCATCACGTGGTGCTTCGAATTGACGAACTTTCGCAACAGTGCACACTTGCGGAGAACACAATTTTATCTTGAAGTTCTATTTAGGGATCATCATATAATGCTACCGTCGTCCTAAGCAAAATAAGATGCATAAAATGATTAACATCACATGCAAATCATAAGTGACATGATATGGCCATCAACTTGTGTTTTTGATATCCATCTCCAAAGCAACAGCATGATCTCCATTGTCACCTGCATGACACCATGATCTCCATCATCATGCTGACATCCGGGTTGTCACGCCAACCATGCTTCTATTACTATCGCTACCGCTTACACATAAAGTAAAGCATTACATAGCACTTAATGATTGACATGCAGGTCATACAATAATTAAAGACACCCCTATGGCTCCTGCCGGTTGCCGTATGCATCGACATGCAAGTCGATATGAACTATTACAATCATGATCATCTCATACATCAAACATATTTCATCATGTCTTTGGCCATATCATATCATAACATACCCTGCAAAAACAAGTTAGACGTCCTCTAATTGTTGTTGCATGTTTTACGTGGCTGCTATGGGTATCTAGCAAGAACAATTCTTACCTATGCAAAGCCACAACGGTGATATGCAAATTGCTATTCAACCTTCTACAAGGACCGCCTTCGTCGAATCCGATTCAACAAAGTTGGGAGAGACAGACACCCGCTAGCCATCTTTATGTGATCAAGTTGCATGTCTATCGATGGAACCAGTCTCATGTACGTAGACATGTAAGGTTGGGCTGCTTCATCCCACAATACCGCTGAATCAAAATAAGACTAAGGAAGGAAGCAATCTGAATATCAACGCCCACAAACTCCTTTGTGTTCTACTCATGATGTCTGAAGGAAATATGCCCTAGAGGCAATAATAAAGTTGTTAGTTTATATTTCCTTATTTATGATAAAGGTTTATTATTCATGATAGAATTGTATTGATCGAAAACTTAAATACATGTGTGAATACATAAACAAATACCTTGTCCCTAGTAAGCCTCTACTAGACTAGCTCATTGATCAAAGATGGTTAAGGTTTCCTAACCATGGACATATGTTGTCATTTTTGATAACGGGATCACATCATTAGGAGAATGATGTGATGGACAAGACCCATCCGTTAGCTCAGCATAACGATTGTTGAGTTTATTGCTATTGCTTTCTTCATGTCAAATACACATTCCTTCGACTATGAGATTATGCAACTCCCGGATATCGGAGGAATTCCTTGTGTGCTATCAAACGTCACAACGTAACTGGGTGATTATGAAGATTCTCTATAGGTATCTCCGAAGGTGTTTGTTGACTTGGCATAGATCGAGATTAGGATTTGTCACTCCGAGAATCAGAGAGGTATCTCTGGGCCCTCTCGGTAATACACACCATAAGCTTGCAAGCAAACAACTAAGGAGTTAGTCACGAGGTGATGTATTACAGAACGAGTAAAGAGACTTTCTGGTAATGAGATTGAACTAGGTATGAAGATACCGACGATCGAATCTCGGGCAAGTAACATACCGATGGACAAAGGGAATTATGTATGTTGTCATAACGGTTCGACCGATAAAGATCTTTGTAGAATGTGTAGGAGCCAATATGGGCATCCAGGTTCCACTGTTGGTTATTGACCGGAGAGGTGTCTCAGTCATGTCTACATAGTTCTCGAACCCGCAGGGTCCGCACGCTTAACGTTCGATGATGATATAGTATTATATGAGTTATGTGATTTGGTGATCGAATGTTGCTCGGAGTCCCGAATGAGATCAAGAACATGACGAGGAGTCTCGAAATTGTCAAGAGGTAAATATTGATATGTAGGACGATAGTATTCGGACACCGGAAGTGTTCGGGGGTACCGAGTACATATCGGGTCACCGGAAGGGGTTCCGGGCACCCCCGGCAAAAGATATGGGCCAAATGGGCCACGAGGGGAAACGCACCAGCCACCAGGGGCTGGTGCACCCCCCATATGGCCTAACCAGAGGAGAAGGAAAGAGGGGAAGGGAGAAGGAAAGGGGAGGGATTCGGCCTCCACCCCCATTCCTTCCCTCCTCACTCCTCTTTCCTCCCTCCTCCGGCAGATAAGGAGGGGGGGCGCCGTCCTAGGAGGAACCCAAGTAGGATTGAGTTCTACTTGGGGTGCCTCCTGGCCTCTCCCCTCTCCCTCCTGCATATATATGTGGGATCTCCCCCTAGCACACCCCAGACAATTGTTAGCCGTGTGCGGCGCCCCCCCTCCATCGTTTAATCCCAAGGTCATATCTTCGTAGTGCTTAGGCGAAGCCCTGTGAGGATCACTTTGCCATCACCGTCACCACGCCGTCATGCTGATGGAACTCATCTACTACCTCGACATCTTGCTGGATCAAGAAGGTGAGGGACGTCACCGAGCTGAACGTGTGTAGAACGCGGAGGTGTCGTGCGTTCGGTACTTGATCGGTTGAAGCGCGAAGAAGATTGACTACATCAACCGCGTTGAGAAACGCTTCTGCTTACGGTCTACGGAGGGTACGTAGACACACTCTCGCCCTCGTTGCTATGCATCTCCATGGATAGATCATTGCGTGTGCGTAGAATTTTTTTTTCCATGCAACGTTTCCCAACAGTGGCATCATGAGCGAGGTCTATGCGTAGATGATATACACGAGTAGAAGACAAATAGTTGTGGGCGGTGATAGTCATACTGCTTACCACCAACGTCTTATTTTGATTTGGCGGTATTGTGGGATGAAGCGGCCCGGACCAATGTAACGCCCTCGATGCGGCTATATCTCCCACGTGTCGAAGCACGACTTAGAGGCATAACCGCATTGAAAGCAATGTCGCAAGTGAGGTAATCTTCACACAACCCATGTAATACATAAGGGAAAGAGATAAATAGTTGGCTTAAAATCGCCACTTCACACAAATACATGAATAAAGCATTACATCAAACAGATAGAATCAAGGTCCGACTACGGAACCAAAATAAAAGAAGAACCCCAAATGCGACAAGGTCCCCGATCGACCCCAACTGGGCTCCACTACTGATCAACTAGAACGAAACAACACAAAGGACAAGATCTTCATCGAGCTCCTCCTTAAACTTGGTTGCGTCATCTGCACGGACTCATCGGCACCTGCAAGCTGGTTTTGGAAGTATTTGTGAGCCATGGGGACTCAGCAATCTCGCACCCTCGCGATCAAGACTATTTAAGCTTATGGGTAAGGTAAAGGTATGAGGTGGAGCTGCAGCAAGCGACTAGCATATATGGTGGCTAACAGACGCAAATGAGAGCGAGAAGAGAAGGCAAAGCACGGTCGATAAAAGTATGATCAAGAAGTGATCCTAGAACAACTTACGTCAAGCATAACTCCAACACCGTGTTCACTTCCCGGACTCCGCCGGAAAGAGACCATCACGGTTACACACGCGGTTGATGCATTTTAATCAAGGTCAACTTCAAGTTTTCTACAACCAGACATTAACAAATTCCCATCTGCCCATAACCGTGGGCACGGCTTTCGAAAGTTCAAATCCCTGCAGGGGAGTCCCAACTTAGCCCATGACAAGCTCTCACGGTCAACAAAGGAATAGACCTCCTCCCGAGACATTCCGATCAGACTCGATATCCCGGTTCTACAAGACATCCTCGACAATGGTAAAACAAGTCCAGCAAGACCACCCAATGCGCCGACATCCCGATAGGAGCTGCACATATCTCGATCTCAGGGCAACAACGGATAAGCAATCCGTACAACTAAAACCAGCCCTCGAGTTTCCCCGAGGTGGCGCTGCAAGGGGCTCTAGTTTGGACCAACACTTAGACAAGCACTGGCCCCGGGGGGGGGGGTTAAAATAAAGATGACCCTCGGGATGTGCGACTCCCAAGGGAAAAAGGCTAGGTGGCGAATGGTAAAACCAAGGTTGGGCCTTGCTGGAGGAGTTTTATTCAAAGCAAACTGTCAAGGGGTTCCCATTATAACCCAACCGCGTAAGGAACGCAAAATCCGGGAACATAACACCGATATGACGGAAACTAGGGCGGCAAGAGTGGAACAAAACACCAAGCATAAGGCCGAGCCTTCCACCCTTTACCAAGTATATAGATGCATTAATTAAATAAGATATATTGTGATATCCCAACAAGTAAAACAATGTTCCAACAAGGAACGATCTCCATGTTCCAACAAGGAACAAACTTCAATCTTCACCTGCAACTAACAACGCTATAAGAGGGGCTGAGCAAAGCGGTAACATAGCCAAACAAAGGTTTGCTAGGACAAGGTGGGTTAGAGGCTTGGTTCAACAATATGGGAGGCATGATAAGCAAGTGGTAGGTATCACAGCATAGGCATAGCAAAAGAGCGAGCAACTAGCAAGCAAAGATAGAAGTGATTTCGAGGGTATGATCATCTTGCCTGAAATCCCACAAGGAAGAAGAACGAGTCCATGAAGAAGACAAACGGATGTAGACGAACGGGTCCTCACAAATGCTACGTTATCGGAACCAACCCGAAGAAGCAAACACCGGAAAGAAGCACACAACATAGTAAACAACCAACACATGAACATGATATGACGCGGGATGCGGTATGCGATGCATATGCATGATTTGACAAGGAATGATTAAACCTGGCCTCAAATTTGAAATCCAAGTGTGCTACTGGAAAGGTGATATTAAATCGCTTGAAAACGATATAAAGATCACCGAAATCGGAGTTACGGTTTGGAAATGGCAAGCAATTCAAATATGGCACCGGTCTGCGATATACAACAAGTAGCCATCTAAATGCAACAAGACAAACATGCTACAGCACCCAAACATGACAACAAAATACATGGCAGGTATCCACTCATGATGCTTAACAAAAGATGAACACTGAGCTACGGCCAATTCATCCATTAACAGGTTCAAACAAGCATGGAAAAAGAGCAAACGGTAAATAGGTCTCAGACTTAGTGAAATTAACACTTGTCTGGAATTTCAGATCAGATAGCACTCTTTGGAGCTTGCAAACAATATGCTACAGGACCTGAACATGGCAAAGTAAAGCATGGCATGGAGCAACTCAAAGAGCTTAACAAAAGTCCCTTAGTGACCTTGAGCCAAAAGGGACCAGAAAATACAATTGCAAGCATGTGAACATGGCAAAAACATAATCAGTTCTCACACTTAATGAAAACTGGAGCATGCTGACACAGATATCAAGTAGGCATGTTTACGAGCTCGATGCACTCACTATAGAGCAAGGCATGACAATCTAAGCATACACCCATCAAGAATACATGTTAAACAAGCTAGACATGTCAAGAACAACAACATAGCATCCACGGATCAACTACAACATCCTCGGCAAAATCGCTAACAAGTAGACAATCTGCCCAGATTCACGAAATGACAAAAGTAGAGCTCGATTGACTCAAGCTAGGGTGCTTCATAATTGCAAACAAAGACATGGATGGATAGAGCACTACAAGATTAACAAAACATCCTTACTAATCATCCTCAAAAGAGGCACGGATCACTAGGAAACAACATGAACATATGGCATATTGAGATAAACAGATCAAGGACTTAGTGGACATGCTAAGTCCCTGAAATCAGCATTAACGAATGCTCCACTTTGCAAGCTTGTGCTAGTCACCACACATATCACAAAAATACATGGGTTGCACCTCTGGAAAGATGGCAAAGCATATAACAAAACACATGTAGAGCTCATGGGCATATCATGCACACAATAATCATGGCAAAAATGACAAACACCTAAGTGGAGCAGCAGATCTGACAATTATCTCAAATAGCCTTCTTCCAACAGCATTTCGGGCATCAAGATGAACTCAAATGAAAATGATGCAATGAGATGAAATGATGCTCTCTGAGACGAACATTTTGATATGCTATATGCATGAATCAGAGCTACGGATGCGGAGTTATAGCATGATGAAGATCGCATAAAAATTAGGGTTAGGGAGGCAAAAGTCAACCGAGTCGGTTCCAGATCTGGATCTAGATCGCACACATTCCGATATTCGTCTGAAACTTCACCGGAGGAACCGCCGGAGATGTGGGAGAAGACGGGGCGGCGAGATCCGGCCGGACCCTCGCCGGATTTGGCCGAGAATAGGAGGAGGCGGCGGGGCCCGGTGCTATGCGGAGGGTGAAGGAAATATGCCCTAGAGGCAATAATAATGTTATTATTTTATTTCCTTATATCATGATCTGCATGTGCAGTTCTAAACAAAGCATTGTGGCGGGATCTTCATGTGAAGCGGAGTACATAGCTGCTTCGGATGCAGCAAACGAAGGAGTCTGGATGAAGGAGTTCATATCCGATCTAGGTGTCATACCTAGTGCATCGGGTCCAATGAAAATCATTTGTGACAATACTGGTGCAATTGCCTTGGCAAAGGAATCCAGATTTCACAAGAGAACCAAGCACATCAAGAGACGCTTCAATTCCATCCAGGATCTAGTCCAGGTGCCAGACATAGAGATTTGCAAGATACATACGGATCTGAATATAGCAGACCCGTTGACTAAGCCTCTTCCACGAGCAAAACATGATCAACACCAAAGCTCCATGGGTGTTAGAATCATTACTGTGTAATCTAGATTATTGACTCTAGTGCAAGTGGGAGACTGAAGGAAATATGCCCTAGAGGCAATAATAATGTTATTATTTTATTTCCTTATATCATGATAAATGTTTATTATTCATGCTAGAATTGTATTATCCGGAAACATAATACTTGTGTGAATACATAGACAAACCAAACGTCACTAGTATGCCTCTACTTGACTAGCTCGTTAATCGAAGATGGTTATGTTTCCTAACCATAGACATGTGTTGTCATTTTATTAATGGGATCAAATCATTAGGAGAATGATGTGATTGACATGACCCATTCCATTATCTTAGCACCCGATCGTTTAGTATGTTGCTATTGCTTTCTTCATGACTTATACATGTTCCTATGACTATGAGATTATGCAACTCCCGTTTGCCGGAGGAACACTTTGTGTGCTACCAAACGTCACAAGGTAACTGGGTGATTATAAAGGAGCTCTACAGGTGTCTCCAAAGGTACATGTTGGGTTGGCGTATTTCGAGATTAGGATTTGTTACTCCGATTGTCGGAGAGGTATCTCTGGGCCCTCTCGGTAATGCACATCACATAAGCCTTGCAAGCATTACAACTAATGAGTTAGTTGCAAGATGATGTATTACGAAATGATTAAAGAGACTTGCCGGTAACGAGATTGAACTAGGTATTGAGATACCGACAATCGAATCTCGGGCAAGTAACATACCGATGACAAAGGCAACAACGTATGTTGTTATGCGGTCTGAACGATAAAGATCTTCGTAGAATATGTGGGAGCCAATATGATCATCCAGGTTCCGCTATTGGTTATTAACCAGAGATGTGTCTCAGTCATGTCTACATTGTTCTCGAACCCGTAGGGTCCGCACGCTTAAGGTTTTGATGACAGTTATATTATGAGTTTATGCATTTTGATGTACCGAAGTTTGTTTGGAGTCCCGAATGTGATCACGGACATGACGAGGAGTCTCGAAATGGTCGAGACATAAAGATTGATATATTGGAAGCCTATATTTGGATATCGGAAGTGTTCCGGGTGAAATCGGGATTTTACCGGAGGACCGGGAGGTCACCGGAACCCCCCGGGAGGTATATGGGCCTTAGTGGGCTTTAGTGGAAGAGAGGAGAGGTGGCCAGGGATGGGCCGCACGCCCCTCCCCCCTAGTCCGAATAGGACAAGGAGAGGGGGGCGGCGCCCCCCCTTCCTTCTCTCTCTCCTCTTTCCCCCTCCCGAATCCTATTCCAACTAGGAAAGGGGGGAATCCTACTCCCTGTGGGAGTAGGACTCCTCCTGGCGCACCCTCTTCCTGGCTGGCCGCATCTCCCCCTGCTCCTTTATATACAGGTGCAGGGGGCACCCCTAGAAAGACAAGTTGATCCACGTGATCATATTCTTAGCCGTGTGCGGTGCCCCCTTCCACCATAATCCTCGATAATATTGTAGCGGTGCTTATGCGAAGCCCTGCGACGGTAGTACATCAAGATCGTCACCACGCCATCGTGCTGACGGAACTCTTCCCCGATACTTTGCTGGATTGGAGTCCGGGGATCGTCATCGAGCTGAACGTGTGCTAGAACTCGGAGGTGCCGTAGTTTTGGTGCTTGATCGGTTGGACCATGAAGACGTACGACTACATCAACCGTGTTGTGCTAACGCTTTCGCTGTCGGTCTACAAGGGTATGTAGATCACACTCTCCCCTCTCGTTGCTATGCATCACCATGATCTTGCGTGTGCGTAGGAATTTTTTTGAAATTACTACGTTCCCCAACAGTGGTATCAGAGCCTAGGTTTTATATGTTGATGTTATATGCACGAGTAGAACACAAGTGAGTTGTGGGCGATATAAGTCATACTGCTTACCAGCATGTCATACTTTGGTTCGGCGGTATAGTTGGACGAAGCGGCCCTGACCGACATTACGCGTACGCTTACGCGAGACCGGTTCTCCCGATGTGCTTTGCACAAAGGTGGCTAGCGGTGACAGTTTCTCCAACTTTAGTTGAACCGAGTGTCGCTACGCCCGGTCCTTGCGAAGGTTAAAACAGCACCAACTTGACAAACTATCATTGTGGTTTTGATGCGTAGGTAAGATTGGTTCTTGCTTAAGCCCGTAGCAGCCACGTAAAACTTGCAACAACAAAGTAGAGGACGTCTAACTTGTTTTTGCAGGGCATGTTGTGATGTGATATGGTCAAGACATGATGCTAAATTTTATTGTATGAGATGATCATGTTTTGTAACCGAGTTATCGGCAACTGGCAGGAGCCATATGGTTGTCGCTTTATTGTATGCAATGCAATCGCGCTGTAATGCTTTACTTTATCACTAAGCGGTAGTGATAGTCGTGGAAGCATAAGATTGGCGAGACGACAACGATGCTACGATGGAGATCAAGGTGTCGCGCCGGTGATGATGGTGATCGCGACGGTGCTTCGAAGATGGAGATCACAAGCACAAGATAATGATGGCCATATCATATCACTTATATTGATTGCATGTGATGTTTATCTTTTATGCATCTTATCTTGCTTTGATTGACGGTAGCATTATAAGATGATATCTCACTAATTATCAAGAAGTGTTCTCCCTGAGTATGCACCGTTGCGAAAGTTCTTCGTGCTGAGACACCACGTGATGATCGGGTGTGATAGGCTCTACGTTCAAATACAACGGGTGCAAAATAGTTGCACACACAGAATACTCAGGTTATACTTGACGAGCCAAGCATATACAGATATGGCCTCGGAACACGGAGACCGAAAGGTCGAGCGTGAATCATATAGTAGATATGATCAACATAGTGATGTTCACCAATGAAACTACTCCATCTCACGTGATGATCGGACATGGTTTAGTTGATTTGGATCATGTAATCACTTAGAGGATTAGAGGGATGTCTATCTAAGTGGGAGTTCTTTAAGTAATATGATTAATTGAACCTAAATTTATCATGAAACTTAGTACCTGCTAGTATCTTGCTTGTTTATGCTTGATTGTAGATAGATGGCCCGTGCTGTTGTTCCGTTGAATTTTAATGCGTTCCTTGAGAAAGCAAAGTTGAAAGATGATGGTAGCAATTACACGGACTGGGTCCATAACTTGAGGATTATCCTCATTGCTGCACAGAAGAATTACGTCCTGAAAGCACCGCTGGGTGCCAGGCCTGCTGCTGGAGCAACACCAGATGTTATGAACGTCTGGCAGAGCAAAGCTGAAGACTACTCGATAGTTCAGTGTGCCATGCTTTACGGCTTAGAATCGGGACTTCAACGATGTTTTGAATGTCATGGAGCATATGAGATGTTCCAGGAGTTGAAGTTAATATTTCAAGCAAATTCCCGGATTGAGAGATATGAAGTCTCCAATAAGTTCTATAGCTGCAAGATGGAGGAGAACAGTTCTGTCAGTGAGCATATACTCAAAATGTCTGGGTATAATAATCACTTGATTCAATTGGGAGTTAATCTTCCAGATGATTGCGTCATTGACAGAATTCTCCAATCACTGCCACCAAGCTACAAGAGCTTCGTGATGAACTATAATAAGCAAGGGATGAATAAGACTATTCCCGAGCTCTTCACAATGCTGAAAGCTGCAGAGGTAGAAATCAAGAAGGAGCATCAAGTGTTGATGGTCAACAAGACCACTAGTTTCAAGAAAAAGGGCAAAGGGAAGAAGAAGGGGAACTTCAAAAAGAACAGCAAGCAAGTTGCTACTCAAGATAAGAAACCCAAACCTGGACCTAAGCCTGAAACTGAGTGCTTCTACTGCAAGCAGACTGGTCACTGGAAGCGGAACTGCCCCAAGTATTTGGCGGATAAGAAGGATGGCAAGGTGAACAAAGGTATATGTGACATACATGTTATTGATGTGTACCTTACTAATGCTCGCAGTAGCACCTGGGTATTTGATACTGGTTCTGTTGCTAATATTTGCAACTCGAAACAGGGACTACAGATTAAGCGAAGATTGGCTAAGGACGAGGTGACGATGCGCGTGGGAAATGGTTCCAAAGTCGATGTGATCGCATTCGGCACGCTACCTCTACATCTACCTTCGGGATTAGTATTAGACCTAAATAATTGTTATTTGGTGCCAGCGTTAAGCATGAACATTATATTTGGATCTTGTTTGATGCGAGACGGTTATTCATTTAAATCAGAGAATAATGGTTGTTCTATTTACATGAGTAATATCTTTTATGGTCATGCACCCTTAAAGAGTGGTGTATTCTTATTAAATCTCGATAGTAGTGACAAACATATTCATAGTGTTGAAACCAAAAGATGCAGAGTTGATAATGATAGTGCAACTTATTTGTGGCACTGCCGTTTGGGTCATATCGGTATAAAGCGCATGAAGAAACTCCATACTGATGGGCTTTTGGAACCACTTGATTATGAATCACTTGGTACTTGCGAACCGCGCCTTATGGGTAAGATGACAAAAACACCGTTCTCCGGTACTATGGAGAGAGCAACAGATTTATTGGAAATCATACATACAGATGTATGTGGTCCGATGAATGTTGAGGCTCGTGGCGGATATCGTTATTTTCTCACCTTCACAGATGACTTAAGCATATATGGGTATATCTACTTAATGAAACATAAGTCTGAAACATTTGAAAAGTTCAAAGAATTTCAGAGTGAAGTTGAAAATCATCGTAACAAGAAAATAAAATTCCTTCGATCTAATCGTGGAGGAGAATATTTGAGTTACGAGTTTGGTGTACATTTAAAACAATGTGGAATAGTTTCGCAACTCACGCCACCCGGAACACCACAGCGTAATTGTGTGTCCGAACGTCGTAATTGTACTTTACTAGATATGGTGCGATCTATGATGTCTCTTATTGATTTACCGCTATTGTTTTGGGGATATGCTCTAGAGACGGCCGCATTCACGTTAAATAGGGCACCATCAAAATCCGTTGAGACGACGCCATATGAACTATGGTTTGGCAAGAAACCAAAGTTGTCGTTTCTGAAAGTTTGGGGCTGCGATGCTTATGTGAAAAAACTTCAACCTGATAAGCTCGAACCCAAATCGGAGAAATGTGTCTTCATAGAATATCCAAAGGAAACTATTGGATACACCTTCTATCACAGATCCGAAGGCAAGACTTTTGTTGCTAAATTCGGAAACTTTCTAGAGAAGGAATTTCTCTCGAAAGAAGTGAGTGGGAGGAAAGTAGAACTTGACGAGGTAACTGTACCTGCTCCCTTATTGGAAAGTAGTACATCACAAAAACCAGTTTCCGTGACACCTACACCAATTAGTGAGGAAGCTAATGATAATGATCATGAAACTTCAGAACAAGATACTACTGAACCTCGTAGATCAACCAGAGTAAGATCCACACCAGAGTGGTACGGTAATCCTGTTCTGGAAGTCATGCTACTAGATCATGATGAACCTACGAACTATGAAGAAGCGATGGTGAGCCCAGTTTCCGCAAAATGGCTTGAAGCCATGAAATCTGAGATGGGATCCATGTATGAGAACAAAGTATGGACTTTGGTTGACTTGCCCAATGATCGGCAAGCAATTGAGAATAAATGGATCTTCAAGAAGAAGACTGACGTTGATGGTAATATTACTGTCTACAAAGCTCGACTTGTCGCAAAAGGTTTTCGGCAAGTTCAAGGGATTGACTACGATGAGACCTTCTCACCCGTAGCGATGCTTAAGTCTGTCCGAATCATGTCAGCAATTCCCGCATTTTATGATTATGAAATTTGGCAAATGGATGTCAAAACTGCATTCCTGAATGGATTTCTGCAAGAAGAGTTGTATATGATGCAGCCGGAAGGTTTTGTCGATCCAAAGGGAGCTAACAAAGTGTGCAAGCTCCAGCGATCCATTTATGGACTGGTGCAAGCCTCTCGGAGTTGGAATAAACGCTTTGATAGTGTGATCAAAGCATTTGGTTTTGTACAGAATTTTGGAGAAGCTTGTATTTACAAGAAAGTGAGTGGGAGCTCTGTAGCATTTCCGATATTATATGTAGATGACATATTGCTAATCGCAAATGATATAGAATTTCTGGATAGCATAAAAGGATACATGAATAAGAGTTTTTCAATGAAAGACCTCGGTGAAGCTGCTTACATATTGGGCATTAAGATCTATAGAGATAGATCAAGACGCTTAATTGGACTTTCACAAAGCACATACCTTGAAAAAGTTTTGAAGAAGTTCAAAATGGATCAAGCAAAGAAAGGATTCTTGCCTGTGTTACAAGGTGTGAAATTGAGTAAGACTCAATCCCCGACCAATGCAGAAGATAGAGAGAAAATGAAAGATGTTCCCTATGCTTCAGCCATAGGCTCTATAATGTATGCAATGCTGTGTACCAGACCTGATGTGTGTCTTGCTATAAGTCTAGCAGGGAGGTACCAAAGTAATCCAGGAGTGGATCACTGGACAGCGGTCAAGAACATCCTGAAATACCTGAAAAGGACTAAGGATATGTTTCTCATATATGGAGGTGACAAAGAGCTCATCGTAAATGGTTACGTTGATGCAAGCTTTGACACTGATCCGGACGATTCTAAATCGCAAACCGGATACGTGTTTACATTAAACGGTGGAGCTGTCAGTTGGTGCAGTTCTAAACAAAGCGTTGTGGCGGGATCTACATGTGAAGCGGAGTACATAGCTGCTTCGGAAGCAGCAAACGAAGGAGTCTGGATGAAGGAGTTCATATCCGATCTAGGTGTCATACCTAGTGCATCGGGTCCAATGAAAATCATTTGTGACAATACTGGTGCAATTGCCTTGGCAAAGGAATCCAGATTTCACAAGAGAACCAAGCACATCAAGAGATGCTTCAATTCCATCCGGGATGTAGTCCAGGTGCGAGACATAGAGATTTGCAAGATACATACGGATCTGAATATAGAAGACCCGTTGACTAAGCCTCTTCCATGAGCAAAACGTGATCAGCACCAAAGCTCCATGGGTGTTAGAATCATTACTGTGTAATCTAGATTATTGACTCTAGTGCAAGTGGGAGACTGAAGGAAATATGCCCTAGAGGCAATAATAATGTTATTATTTTATTTCCTTATATCATGATAAATGTTTATTATTCATGCTAGAATTGTATTATCCGGAAACATAATACTTGTGTGAATACATAGACAAACCAAACGTCACTAGTATGCCTCTACTTGACTAGCTCGTTAATCGAAGATGGTTATGTTTCCTAACCATAGACATGTGTTGTCATTTGATTAATGGGATCAAATCATTAGGAGAATGATGTGATTGACATGACCCTTCCATTAGCTTAGCACCCGATCGTTTAGTATGTTGCTATTGCTTTCTTCATGACTTATACATGTTCCTATGACTATGAGATTATGCAACTCCCGTTTGCCGGAGGAACACTTTGTGTGCTACCAAACGTCACAACGTAACTGGGTGATTATAAAGGAGCTCTACAGGTGTCTCCAAAGGTACATGTTGGGTTGGCGTATTTTGAGATTAGGATTTGTTACTCCGATTGTCAGAGAGGTATCTCTGGGCCCTCTCGGTAATGCACATCACATAAGCCTTGCAAGCATTACAACTAATGAGTTAGTTGCAAGATGATGTATTACGAAACGAGTAAAGAGACTTGCCGGTAACGAGATTGAACTAGGTATTGAGATACCGACGATCGAATCTCGGGCAAGTAACATACCGATGAAAAAGGGAACAACGTATGTTGTTATGCGGTCTGACCGATAAAGATCTTCGTAGAATATGTGGGAGCCAATATGAGCATCTAGGTTCCGCTATTGGTTATTAACCGGAGACGTGTCTCGGTCATGTATACATTGTTCTCGAACCCGAGGGTCCGCACGCTTAAGGTTTTGATGACAGTTATATTATGAGTTTATGCATTTTGATGTACCGAAGTTTGTTCGGAGTCCCGAATGTGATCACGGACATGACGAGGAGTCTCTAAATGGTTGAGACATAAAGATTGATATATTGGAAGCCTATATTTGGATATCGGAAGTGTTCCGGGTGAAATCGGGATTTTTCCGGAGGACCGGGAGGTTACCGGAGCTCCCCGGGAGGTATATGGGCCTTAGTGGGCTTTAGTGGAAGAGAGGAGAGGTGGACAGGGCTGGGCCGCGCGCCCCTCCCCCCCTAGTCTGAATAGGACAAGGAGAGGGGGCAGCGCCCCCCTTCCTTCTCTCTCTCCTCTTTCCCCCTCCCGAATCCTATTCCAACTAGTAAAGGGGGGGAATCCTACTCCCGATGGGAGTAGGACTCCTCCTGGCGCGCCCTCCTCCTGGCCGGCCACACCTCCCCCTGCTCCTTTATATACGGGGGCAGGGGGCACCCCTAGAAAGACAAGTTGATCCACGTGATCATATTCTTAGCCGTGTGCGGTGCCCCCTTCCACCATAATCCTCGATAATATTGTAGCGGTGCTTAGGCGAAGCCCTGCGACGGTAGTACATCAAGATCGTCACCACACCGTTGTGCTGACGGAACTCTTCCCCGACACTTTGCTGGATCGGAGTCCGGGGATCGTCATCTAGCTGAACGTGTGCTAGAACTTGGAGGTGCCGTAGTTTCGGTGCTTGATCGGTCGGACCGTGAAGACGTACGACTACATCAACCGCGTTGTGCTAACGCTTCCGCTGTCGGTCTACAAGGGTACGTAGATCACACTCTCCCCTCTCGTTGCTATGCATCACCATGATCTTGCGCGTGCGTAGGAATTTTTTTGAAATTACTACGTTCCCCAACAGAGGGCGGCGTCACGGCGGGGCGCATGGCGGCGCCAGCGATGGAGAAGGCCGTCGGAGGAGGCGGCGCTCCCTGGCGCGGTCGCCGGCGGGGGCAGTCGCGGTGGCGCGACGACCGGAGTGGGAGAAGACAAGGCGGCACAGGGCGGCAGCCGCGGGATCGGGCGGCGGAGGAGATGGGCCCCACGGGCTCGCCCTGGGCCTGGGCGGGCCACGCGGCTGGGAGGCGCGGGGAGGCCAGGGCGGTGCCAAGTGGTGCCGCGGGAGTGGTGGAGGGCGCCGGCGATGCTGAGGTGGCGGCGGGGGATTGGTCGGGCGACGTGGTGGCGGCCGTTGGACATGTCCGACTCGGCGCGGACGTGTCCGGCGGTGCGAGGATGAAGAAGACTAGGTTTCATCCGCGATTTTCGGGAGGGGAGCACCTATATATAGGTAGAGGGAGCTAGGAGAGTCCAAATGAGGTGCGGTTTTCGGCCACGCGATCATGATCGAACGACCGAGATGATGGAGGGGGTTTAGGTGGGTTTTGGGCCAAAATGGAGGGGTGTTGGGCTGCAACACACACGAGGCCTTTTCGGTCCCTCGGTTAACCGTTGGAGTATCAAACGAAGTCCAAATGGCACGAACATTGACAGGCAGTCTACCGGTAGTAAACCAAGGCCGCTTGGCAAGTCTCGGTCCAATCCGGAAATGTTTAACCCCCACACACGAGAAGAAGGTAGAAATGACCACCGGAGGAGAACAGAGCGCCGGAATGCAAAACGGACAACGGGGAAAATGCTCGGATGCATGAGACGAACACGTATGCAAATGAAATGCACATGATGACATGATATGCAATGCATGAAACACAAGCAATGACAAGGAAACAACAGCGAATAACTGGACGACACCTGGCACATCGGCCTCGGGGCGTTACAACACTCCACCACTACGAGAGGATCTCGTCCCGAGATCTAGAATGGCACCGGAGGGAAAACGGAAAAGGAAGAGAAGAGGTAACACTAAGTTGCTCCTTTGACAAACGAATGAAACCAAATAACCTTGAGAGGTTGAACAAATTTGAAAGAAAGAATACAACAAAGATGAATAAAATTGAAAGCACTCCGTTAAGAAAGAGGAATAAGAAAGAACCGATTCAGGTAGTACTCCGGTTGAGAAGGGAGGCAAAAACTTGATAGGATGAAAAGAACTCAAAAAGCGGGCACGACACTCCAGTTAAGAGGAGAAGGACGAAAAGAACACGATCCTGACAAAGCAAGAAGATGGGTTGGAGAGAGCAACATCACAATGCCTCCGGAACACAGGGAAACAAGATCTTGAGGGAGCATGCTTACCACAAATGCTAGAACGGAGTTGTTGGAAAACCAACAACAAAAAGAATAAGCTTGGTATGGTCTTATGGAAAACATCTCATATTTTTTTTGAGGTGACACCCGGCCACTCACGGGAAAAGAATTGGATGGATATGAACGAGGAGACGAGAAACTTATTTCACCGGGAGGATAAATGAAGAACTTGGGTCCTTTGTAAACACCGTAGATAGCAACAATCCTGAGGGAAGGCTTTGGTGAAACATAACCCAAGATGACTCCAAAGAAGATATTGATGGATTTAAAATACCTCATTCTTAATAACATGTGAATCATGAAACATGAACTCAAATTATCAAGAATGACATAATACCACCTCCAGTGATATGGGAGAAAGAATTGCACTCCGGATAGCAAGATGATGAAAGCTTGAGCTCCTTAGAAAAAATTCTTGATGAACACTTCGAAAAGGAATTAAATCCCTTATGAACCACCATGTAGAACCTTCATGAAGAACTCCAGTAACAAAAGAAATGATCAATCAAAATGGAGGATGAAAAAGAATAAGGTTGAAGCCTTGTAATGATTTAAATGAATCTCCGTGGTGATATAATTGAAAGAGGTTGGAACTCCGGGAAAAAGAGAAGATGAACAATTGAGATCAAAAGACTTTTGATGGGGTTCCGGAATAAAGAATTAATCATTTGGATGGAACACGAATAAGAATTACATTATGCATGTCCTTCACCAATTTAAATTGATGACAAGCAGCGGATTTGACATACTACTTAATCTCGTAGAGAGCATTAAGACAGATATAGCGCCAACTTGAGAAGGTCTTCAACAAATCACCGGTCGGGATTGGAAAGAACGAATGAATTGATACGGAAGAGAGATCTTGAACGAACCACCGTAAGAATTAAAATGAACAAAGAAAAGATAAAGAAACACCGGGAAGAATTATAAAATGAACAGAGATTGAGAGGATTTAGATACGTGAGAACAAAGAGATCACGAGCCGATTAAAGATCACTAGAACGAAGCACCGGTAAAATAGGAGAATGATAAGTGAAAGCTGGGAATGAATAATTATGAGATGATGGGCTCCGGAGAATCAAACTGAAAATACTCTGAATTACTCCAGATGGGTGAAAAGAATTCTGACAGTCGAAAACAATTATGAGAGGATGGCCTTGAACTAGAACCAAGAATCTCTGAGAGAACGGATAAGATATAGAGGTAAAAACTCCTCTTCGGTCTTCAAATGCAAAGAATGACAAAGAGAAACACCATCATGAATTGCTGAGATACTCCAGAATAACGAATTTAAAAGTAGAGACAACGGTGAAAAGAAATGAAAGATCTTGGAGAAAGACATTTGACTGATGACAATTCATTCTTACGTCAAACTTCAAAAGAATTTAGGATAGCTCTAGGAAAATAAGAAGAGTCAGGTAAGATCCTGGGAAAAGACCTGTGGGTTAGGGCCCACTCAAAAGAAACACCGTAGAACGATTAAAAAAAAGAGAATGCAACGGTTGAATTAAAAGGCTTGAATGAGATAAACATCCTCAAAATAGGATTAACGGATCTTGAATGATAAGACGATCCTTCTGAGATATCTTCAGCACTCCGGAACAATTGAACAACGAGAGGTGAATGATTAAGAATTGCACCGGCATGAGAAAACATTGAAACGAGGAAAAGATATGATCAACAAAGTTTGACTAGAATCCACCGGAGAAGAAAAAGAACGGCGAATGATGAGCTTGAAGCTCCATTAGAATCTTCATGAGAATCACCGGATAAGAATATTGACAGAAAAGACTGGAGAGACTTCACATGAATAAAATGCATACTTGATTCAGAAATCTGCATTCTTGAAGGAAAAGGGTGGGTGGGCGGGAAAAACAAAGGCAACTAGGAGACGGATGAAACAAACACACTTCAGAAGAAACTGATACTTGATCTTGCGGATGTTGGAATGATCGGATCCACTTGAAGAGAAGCACACCGGTTGAACTGGATTGACATGACAAACTCGATGATCAAGAAGGATTGGTATCCACATAGAAATATGAGAACACTTTTTAGGGAAGGTATGGAATCAACATTTGACTTCGAAGCAACTCGAATACCACAACTCAAAACAAAAACAAAGGATTGGCTTGCAGAATAAGCCGGAACAAACATATGATAGAGATTTCGTCCGAAGTTTTCGTGGTGGGGCCTACACGGGCTCGATCGTACAGCACCGTCATGTACAAGGCAGTGCACATGACATACGAAGCGTCCCCGAGTCAGCATAGCCAAGGACTCTTTAAGACACAACGAGACCACTGTAAAACCGACCGTGAATAGGCGGACCACTAGACGTCGAACCCCAATTTCATATCATACATCTGTCGGAAAGATATCCTAAGAGCTACTTGAATTACCACTTATGAAACTCCCGAACCTTTCCGGTTATGCAATCAGGTGTTGGGGATACAGGGGAAGCATAATATCTCACCCAAACTAGCAAATCCTACATCCAGCTGTATCCATCCTTCAACACATAACCAAGAAACCTTCGGAAACCATCTACCTCAACCTTCGATAAGAATCCGTTATACAAGTTATGGCAATACTCCCGAACTCCCGCCCCAGTACCGGGTGGCGTCGAGGTTATCTCACCAACGAACTGCATAAAAGAGATTTTCGATGTCGGCATACTAAACTCAGGTATTCCAGAACTACAACGATAAAATTGTGACGACAACACCTCGGAGCTCAACTCCCCGGGACATTGCCACAAAACCCCTGACAGGAGGCACCAAGACAATGTTCTCATCACAAAACCATCGGAACGATTCCAAGATACCCGCGTGATCCTTAAATTTTTTTTAGTGAAATTTGAGAAGAGAAGAGTCAAAACTCTACGTCAGGATGCCTCACCAGAGAGACGAAGGGACTGAGGAGTAAAAATATTCCTAACTCTCCGATATATAATTCCTAAATGACTCAAAACATTTTCTAGACTCAACTCGTCCGCTAATTCGATCAAGCAATGGGGCTCCTAAGGTCGGGGAAGGCTCTAATATGAACTTGTAACGCCCTCGATGCGGCTATATCTCACACGTGTCGAAGCACGACTTAGAGGCATAACCGCATTGAAAGCAATGTCGCAAGTGAGGTAATCTTCACACAACCCATGTAATACATAAGGGAAAGAGATAAATAGTTGGCTTAAAATTGCCACTTCACACAAATACATGAATAAAGCATTACATCAAACAGATAGAATCAAGGTCCGACTACGGAACCAAAATAAAAGAAGAACCCCAAATGCGACAAGGTCCCCGATCGACCCCAACTGGGCTCCACTACTGATCAACTAGAACGAAACAACACAAAGGACAAGATCTTCATCGAGCTCCTCCTTAAACTTGGTTGCGTCATCTGCACGGACTCATCGGCACCTGCAAGCTGGTTTTGGAAGTATTTGTGAGCCATGGGGACTCAGCAATCTCGCACCCTCGCGATCAAGACTATTTAAGCTTATGGGTAAGGTAAAGCTATGAGGTGGAGCTGCAGCAAGCGACTAGCATATAAGGTGGCTAACAGACGCAAATGAGAGCGAGAAGAGAAGGCAAAGCACGGTCGATAAAAGTATGATCAAGAAGTGATCCTAGAACAACCTACGTCAAGCATAACTCCAACACCGTGTTCACTTCCCGGACTCCGCCGGAAAGAGACCATCACGGTTACACACACGGTTGATGCATTTTAATCAAGGTCAACTTCAGGTTTTCTACAACCGGACATTAACAAATTCCCATCTGCCCATAACCGTGGGCACGGCTTTCAAAAGTTCAAATCCCTGCAGGGGAGTCCCAACTTAGCCCATGACAAGCTCTCATGGTTAACGAAGGAATAGACCTCCTCCCGAGACATTCCGATCAGACTCGGTATCCCGGTTCTACAAGACATCCTCGACAATGGTAAAACAAGTCCAACAAGACCACCCGATGCGCCGACATCCCGATAGGAGCTGCACATATCTCGATCTCAGGGCAACACCGGATAAGCAATCCGTACAACTAAAACCAGCCCTCGAGTTTCCCTGAGGTGGTGTTGCAAGGGGCTCTAGTTTGGACCAACACTTAGACAAGCACTGGCCCGGGGGGGGGGGGTTAAAATAAAGATGACCCTCGGGATGCGTGACTCCCAAGGGAAAAAGGCTAGGTGGCAAATGGTAAAACCAAGGTTGGACCTTGCTGGAGGAGTTTTATTCAAAGCGAACTGTCAAGGGGTTCCCATTATAACCCAACCGCGTAAGGAACGTAAAATCTGGGAACATAACACCGATATGACGGAAACTAGGGCGGCAAGAGTGGAACAAAACAGCAGGCATAAGGCCGAGCCTTCCACCCTTTACAAAGTATATAGATGCATTAATTAAATAAGATATATTGTGATATCCCAACAAGTAAAACAATGTTCCAACAAGGAACGATCTCCATGTTCCAACAAGGAACAAACTTCAATCTTCACCTGCAACTAACAACGCTATAAGAGGGGCTGAGCAAAGTGGTAACATAGCCAAACAACAGTTTGCTAGGACAAGTTGGGTTAGAGGCTTGGTTCAACAATATGGGAGGCATGATAAGCAAGTGGTAGGTATCACAGCATAGGCATAGCAAAAGAGCGAGCAACTAGCAAGCAAAGATAGAAGTGATTTCGAGGGTATGATCATCTTGCCTGAAATCTCGCAAGGAAGAAGAACGAGTCCATGAAGAAGACAAACGGACGTAGACGAATGGGTCCTCACAAATGCACGTTATCGGAACCAACCCAAAGAAGCAAACACCGGAAATAAGCACACAACATAGTAAACAACCAACACATGAACATGATATGATATGCAGGATGTGGTATGCGATGCATATGCATGATTTGACAAGGAATGATTGAACTTGGCCTCAAATTGGAAATCCAAGTGTGCCACTGGAAAGATGAGATGAAATCGCTTGAAAACAATAGAAAGATCACCGGAATCGGAGTTACGGTTTGGAAATGGCAAGCAATTCAAATATGGCACCGGTCTGCGATATACAGCAAGTAGCCATCTAAATGCAACAAGACAAACATGCTACAACACCCAAACATGACAACAAAATACATGGCAGGGATCCACTCATGATGCTTAACAAAATATGAACACTGAGCTACGGCCAATTCATCCATTAACAGGTTCAAACAAGCATGGCAAAAGAGCAAACGGTAAACAGGTCTCAGACTTAGTGAAATTAGCACTTGTCTGGAATTTCAGATCAGATAGCACTCTTTGGAGCATGCAAACAATATGCTACAGGACCTGAACATGGCAAAGTAAAGCATGGCGTGGAGCTACTCAAAGAGCTTAACAAAAGTCCCTTAGTGACCTTGAGCGAAAAGGGATCAGAAAATACAATTGCAAGCATGTGAACATGGCAAAACCATAATCAGTTCTCAGACTTAGTGAAAACTGGAGCATGCTGAAACAGATATCAAGTAGGCATGTTTACGAGCTCGATGCACTCACTACAGAGCAAGACATGACAATCTAAGCATACACCCATCAAGAATACATGTTAAACAAGCTAGACATGGCAAGAACAACAACATAGCATGCACGGATCAACTACAACATCCTCGGAAAAATCGCTAACAAGTAGACAATCTGCCCAGATTCACGAAATGACAAAAGTAGAGCTCGATTGACTCAAGCAAGGGTGCTCCATAATTGCAAACAAAGATATGGATGGATAGATCACTACAAGATTAACAAAACATCCTTACTGATCATCCTCAAAAGAGGCACGGATCACTAGGAAACAACATGAACATATGGCATATTGAGATAAACAGATCAAGGACTTGGTGGAAATGCCAAGTCCCTGAAATCAGCATTAACGAATGCTCCACTTTGCAAGCTTGTGCTAGTCACCACACACATCACAAAAATACATGGGTTACACCTCTGGAAAGATGGCAAAGCATATAACAAAACACATGTAGAGCTCATGGGCATATCATGCACACAATAATCATGGCAAAAATGGCAAACACCTAATTGGAGCAGCAGATCTGACAATCATCTCAAATAGCATTCTTCCAACAGCATTTCGGGCATCAAGATGAACTCAAATGAAAATGATGCAATGAGATGAAATGATGTGCTCTCTGAGACGAACATTTTGATATACTATATGCATGAATCGGAGCTACGGATGCGGAGTTATAGCATGATGAAGATCGCATAAAAATTAGGGTTAGGGAGGCAAAAGTCAACCGAGTCGGTTCCAGATCTGGATCCAGATCGCACGCATTCCGATGTTCGTCTGAAACTTCACCGGAGGAACTGCCGGAGACGTGGGATAAGACGGGGCGGCGAGATCCGGCCGGACCCTCGCTGGATCTGGCCGGGAAGAGGAGGAGGCGGCGGGGCGCGGTGCTATGCAGAGGGCGGCGTCACGGCGGGGCGCATGGCGGCACCGGCGATGGAGAAGGCCGTCGGAGGAGGCGGCGCTCCCTGGCGCAGTCGCTGGCGGGGGAAGTCGCGGTGGCGCGGCGACTGGAGTGGGAGAAGACAAGGCGGCGCGGGGCGGCAGCCGCGGGATCGGGCGGCGGTGGACATGGGCCCCGTGGGCTCGCCCCTGGTCTGGGCGGGCCGCGCGGCTGCGAGGCGCGGGGATGCCAGGGCGGTGCCAAGTGGCGCCGCGGGAGTGGTGGAGGGCGCCGGCGATGCTGAGGTGGCGGCGAGGGATTGGTCGGGTGATGTGGCGGTGGCCGGCGGACATGTCCGACTCGGCGCGGACGTGTCCGGCGGCGCGAGGATGAAGAAGACTAGGTTTCATCCGTGATTTTCGGGAGGGGAGCACCTATATATAGGTAGAGGGAGCTAGGAGAGTCCAAATGAGGTGTGGTTTTCGTCCACGCGATCGTGATCGAACGATTGAGATGATGGAGGAGGTTTAGGTGGGTTTTGGGTCAAAATGGAGGGGTGTTGGGCTGCAAAACACACGAGGCCTTTTCGGTCCCTCGGTTAACCGTTGGAGTATCAAACAAAGTCCAAATGGCACGAAAATTGACAGGTGGTCTACCGGTAGTAAACCAAGGCCGCTTGGCAAGTCTCGGTCCAATCCGGAAATGTTTAACCCCCACACACGAGAAGAAGGTAGAAATGACCACCGGAGGAGAACGGAGTGCCGGAATGCAAAACGGACAACGGGGAAAATGCTCGGATGCATGAGACGAACATGTATGCAAATGAAATGCACATGATGACATGATATGCAATGCATGACACGCAAGCAATGACAAGGCAACAACAACGAATAACTGGACGACACCTGGCACATTGGCCTCAGGGCGTTACAACCAACCTTACATGTCCGCGCACATGAGACCAGTTCCAGCGACAGACATGCAACTAGCTTTGCATAAAGGTGGCTGGCGGATGTCTGTTTCTCCTACTTTAGTTGAATCGAATTTGGCTGCGGCCGGTCCTTGAACAAGGTGAAAACAACAAACTTGGCGAAACACCGTTGTGGTTTGATGCTTAGGTAAGAACGGTTCTTGCTAGAAGCCCGTAGCAGCCACGTAAAACTTGCAACCACAAAGTAGAGGACGTCTAACTTGTTTTTGCAGGGCATGTTGTGATGTGATATGGTCAAGACATGATGTGATATACGTTAATGTATGAGATGATCATGTTATGTAAAAGTTATCGGCAACCAGCAGGAGCCTTATGGTTGTCTATTTATTGTATGAAATGCACACACCATGTAATTTCTTTACTTTATCACTATGCGTTAGCGATAGTTGTAGAAGAATAAGTTGGTGAGACGACCACAACGCAATGATGGAGATCAAGGTGTCGAGCCAATGATGATGGAGATCATGACGATGCTTTGGAGATGGAGATCAAAAGCACAAGATGATGATGGCCATATCATGTCACATATTTTTATTGCATGTGATGTTTATCTTTTATTGATCTTATTTTGCTTAGTACGGTGTTAGCATCATAAGATGATCCCTTCACTAAATTTCAAGATAAAATTGTTCTTCCTGAGTATGCACCGTTGCTACAGTTCGTCGTGTTGAGACACCACGTGATGATCAGGTGTGATAGACTCTACGTTCACATACAATGGGTGCAAGACAGTTTTGCACATACGGAATACTTAGGTTAAACTTGACGAGCCTAGCATGTGCAGACATGGCCTCAGAACACTAGAGACCGAAAGGTCGAACGTGAATCATATAGTAGATATGATCAACGTAGAGATGTTCACGATTGATGACTACTCCATGTCACATGATGATCGGACATGGATTTGTTGATTTTGATCACCTATCACTTAGATGACTTGAGGGATGTCTATTTAAGTATTTAAGTGGGAGTTCTTAAGTAATTTGATTAATTGAACTTAAGTTATCATGAAATTAGTCCTGATAGTATTTGCATATCTATGTTGTAGATCAATAGCTCGCGATATAGCTCCCTTATTTTTGATATGTTCATAGAGAAACTAAGTTGAAAGATGATAGTAGCAATAAAGCGGACAAGGTCAATGATCTGAGGATTATCCTCATTGCTGCACAGAAGAATTATGACCTTGATGCACTACTAGGTGACAGACCTATTGTAGGAGCAGATGCAGACGTTACGAACGTGTGCCAAGCTCGATATGATGACTACTTGATAGTTTAATGCACCATGCTTTACGGCTTAGAACCGAGACTTCAAAAACGTTTTGAACGCCACAGAGCATATGAGATGTTCCAAGAGATGAAATTGGTATTTCAGACTCATGCCCGTGTCAAGAGGTAGGATACCTCTACTTTGCCTACAAGATGGAGGAGAATAGCTCAGCCACTGAGCATGTGCTCAGATTGTCTGTGTACTACAATCGCTTGAATCAAGTGGGAGTTAATTTCCAAATAAGATAGTGAATGACAGAGTCATGTAGTCACTATCACCAAGTTGCTAGAACTTCATGATGAACTATAATATGCAAGGATGACGAAAACGATTCCCGAGCTCTTCGCAATGCTGAAACCGGCAAAGGTAGGAATCAAGAAAGAGCATCAAGTCTTGATGGTTAACAAGACCACTAGTTTCAAGAAAAAGGGTGAGGGGAAGAAAGGGAACTTCAGGAAGAATGGCAAGCAAGTTGCCACTCCTGGGCAGAAGCCCAAAGCTGGACCCAAGCCTGAAACTGAGTGCTTCTACTGCAAAGGAAATGATCACTAGAAGCGGAACTACCCCAAATACTTGGCGGATAAGGAGGATGGCAAAGTGAACAAATGTACGTTTGATATACATGTTATTGATGTGTACCTTACTAGTGTTCGTAGTAGCCCCTGGGTATTTGATACTGGTTCAGTTGCTAAGATAGTAACTCAAAACAGGAGTTGCAGAATGAACAGAGACTAGTTAAGGGCGAAGTGACAATGTGTGTTGGAAGCGATTCCAAGGTTGATACGATCACCATCGCATACTCCATCTACCTTTGGGATTAGTGTTGAACCTAAATAAATGTTATTTGGTGTTTGCATTGAGCATGAATATGATTGGATCATGTTTATTGGAATATGGTTATTCATTTAAGTCAGAGAATAATTGTTGTTCCGTTTACATGAATAAAACCTTCTGTGGTCATACACCCAAGGTGAATGGTTTATTGAATCTCGACCGTATTCATACACATATTCATAATATTGATGCCAAAAGATGCAAAGTTGATAATGATAGTGCAACATATTTGTGGCACTACCGTTTAGGTCATATTGGTGTAAAGCGCATGAAGAAACTCCATGCGGATGGATGTTTGGAATCACTAGATTATGAATCATTTGCTACTTGCGAACCAAGCCTCATGGGAAAGATGACTAAAACTCCATTCTCTAGAACAATGGAGCGAGCTAATGACTTATTGTAAGTGATACATACCGATGTGTGCGGTCCGATGAGTATTGAGGCATGCGGCGGGTATTGTTATTTTCTCACCTTCACAGGTGATTTGAGTAGGTATGGGCATATCTACTTGATGAAACACAAGTCTGAAACATTTGAAAAATTTCAAAGAATTTCATAGTGAAGTGGAGAATCATCGTAACAAGAAAATAAAGTTTGTATGATCTGATCCCAGAGGCGAATATTTGAGTTACGAGTTTGGCCTTCATTTAAAATAATGTGGAATTGTTTCACAACTCACGCCACCTGGAACACCACAATGTAATGGTGTGTCCGAACGTCCTAACCGCACTTTATTAGATACGATGTGATCTATGATGTCTCTTACCAATTTACCACTATCATTTTGGGGTTATGCATTAGAGACAGCCGCATTCACGTTAAATAGGGCACCGTCTAAATCCATTGTGATGACACCGTATGAATTGTGGTTTGGCAAGAAACCTAAGTTGTCGTTTCTTAAAGTTTGGGGTTGCACTTATGTCAAAATGCTTTAGCCTGATAAGCTTGAACCCAAATCGGAGAAGTGTGTCTTCATAGGATACCCTAAGGAAACAATTGGGTACACCTTCTACCACAGATCCGAAGGCAAGATCTTTGTTGCTAAGAATGGATCCTTTCTAGAGGAGTTTCTCTCGAAAGAAGTGAGTGTGAGGAAAGTAAAACTTGATGAGGTAATTGTACCTTCTCTCAAATTGGAAAGTAGCACATCAGAGAAATCTGTTCTCGTTATGCCTACACCAACTAGAGAGGAAGCTAATGATGATGATCATGAAACTTCAGATCAAGTTACTACTGGACCTCGTAGGTCGAACGGAGCACGTTCCACACCAAAGTGGTGTTGTAATCCTGTCCTGGAAGTCATGTTACTAAACCATGGCAAACCTACGAACTATGAAGAAGCTATGATGAGCCAAGATTCTGATAAATGGCTTGAGGCCATGAAATATGAGATAGGATCCATGTATGAGAACAAAGTGTGCACTTTGGTGGATTTGCCCAATGATCGGCAAGCCATTGAGAATAAATGGATTTTCAAGAGGAAGACAGACGTTGATGGTAATATCACTATCTACAAATCTCGACCTGTCACAAAAATGTTTTTGACAAGTTCAAGGGGTTGACTACAATGAGACTTTCTCACCCATAGCGATGCTTAAGTCCGTCCAAATCATGTTAGCAATTGCCACATTTTATAATTATGAAATCTGGAAAATGGATGTCAAAAACTGCATTCCTTCATGGATATTAAAGAAGAGTTGTATATGATGCAACCAGAAGTTTTTGTCGATCCTAAAGGTACTAACAAAGTGTGCAAGCTCCAGCGATCCATCTATGGACTGGTGCAAGCATCTCAGAGTTGGAATATAAGCTTTGATGAGGTGATCAAAGCATATATATGGTTTTGTACAGACTTATGGTGAAGCCTATATTTACAAGAAAGTGAGTGGGAGCTCTGTAGCATTTCTGATATTATATGTGGATCACATATTATTGACTGGAAATGATATAGAATTTCTGAATAGCATAAAAAGCATACTTGAATAAGAATTTTTTAATGAAAGACATCGGTGAAGCTACTTATATATTGGGCATCACGATCTAGAGGGATAGATTGAGACGCTTAATAGGACTTTCACAAAGCACATACCTTGACAAGATTTTGAAGGAGATCAAATGGATCAAACAAAGAAAGGGGTCTTGCCTGTGTTGCAAGGTGTGAAGTTGAGTAAGACTCAAAACCCGACCACGTCAGAAGATAGAGAGAGAATGAAAGTCATTCCCTATGCCTCAGCCATAGGTTCTATAAAGTGTGCCATGTTGTGTACCGAACCTGTTGTGTACCTTGCCATGAGTTTGGCAAGGGGGTACAATAGTGATCCAGGATTAGATCACTGAACAGCGGTCAAAATTATCCTTAGTTACCTAAGAGGACTAAGGAGATATTTCTCGATTATGGAGGTAATAAAGAGTTCCTCGTAAAGGGTTATGTCGATGCAAGCTTTGACGCCAATTCGGAAGACTCTGAGTCACAATCTCGATACATATTGAAAGTGGGTGCAATTAGCTAGAGTAGCTCCATACAGAGCATTGTAGACATAGAAATTCACAAAATACATACAAATCTGAATGTGACAGGCCCGTTGACTAAACTTCTCTCACAAGAAAAACATGATCACACCTTAGTACTCTTTTGGTGTTAACACATGGCGATGTGAACTAGATTATTGACTCTTGTAAACTGTTTGGGTGTTGGTCACATGGCGATGTGAACTATTGGTGTTAATCACATGGCAATGTGAACTAGATTATTGACTCTAGTGCCAGTGGGATACTCAAGGAAATATGCCCTAGAGGCAATAATAAAGTTGTTATTTTATATTTCCTTATTCATGATAAAGGTTTATTATTCATGTTAGAATTGTATTGACCGGAAACTTAAATACTTGTGTGACTCATTGATCAAAGATGGTTTAGGTTTCCTAACCATAGACATGTGTTGTCATTTGATGATGGGATCACATCATTAGGAGAATGATGTGATGGACAAGACCCATCCTATATCTTAGCATAATGATTGTTCAGTTTTATTGCTATTGCTTTCTTCATGTCAAACACATATTCCTTCGACTATGAGATTATGCAACTCCCAGATACCGGAGGAATGCCTTGTGTGCTATCAAACGTGACAACATAACTGGGTGATTATAAAGATGCTCTATAGGTATCTCGGAAGGTGTTTGTTGAGTTGGCATAGATCGAGATTAGGATTTGTCACTCCAAGGATTGGGGAGGTATCTCTGGGCCCTCTTGGTAATACACATCATAAGCTTGCAAGAAAACAACTAAGGAGTTAGTCATGAGGTGATGTATTAAAGAACGAGTAAAGAGACTTCCCGGTAATTAGATTGAACTAGGTATGAAGATACCGACGACCGAATCTCGGCCAAGTAACATACCGATGGACAAAGGGAATTACGTATGTTGTCATAACAGTTCTACCGATAAAGACCTTCATATAATATGTAGGAGCCAATATGGGCATCCAAGTTCCGCTATTGGTTATTGACCGGAGAGGTGTCTCGGTCATGTCTACATAGTTCTCGAACCCGTAGGGTCCGCACGCTTAACGTTCGATGGCGATATAGTATTATATGAGTTATGTGATTTGGTGACCGAATGTTGTTCGGAGTCCCAGATGAGATCACGGACATGCCGAGGGTCTCAAAATGGTCGAGAGGTAAAGATTGACATATAGGACGATAGTATTCGGACACGGAAGTGTTCCGGGAGGTACCGGGTACATATCGGGTCACCGGAAGGGGTTTCGGGCACCCCCGACAAAAGATATGGGCATAATGGGCCAAGAGGAGAAATGCACCAGCCACCAGGGGCTTGTGCGCCCCCCATTTGGGCTGAACCAGAGGAGAAGGAAAGATGGGAAGTCAGAAGGAAAGGGGAGGGATTCGGCCTCCCCTTCCTTCCCTCCTCCCTCTTCTTTCCTTCCCACTACGGCAGATAAGGAAGGGGGTGCCGGCCTAGGAGGAACCCAAGTAGGATTCGGTCCTACTTGGGGCACCTCCTGGCCTCTCCCCTCTCCCTCCCACCTATATATATGTGGGGGCGCCCCCTAGCACAACCAGACAATTGTTATCTGTGTTCAGCGCCCCCACCACCATTTACTCCTATGGTCATATCTTCGTAGTGCTTAGGCGAAGCCTTGCGAGGATCACATCACCATCACCGTCACCACACCGTCGTGCTGACGGAACTCTTCTACTACCTGGACGTCTTGCTGGATCAAGAAGGCGAGGGACGTCACCGAGATGAATGTGTGCAGAGCAGGGAGGTGTCACGCATTCGGTACCTTGATCGGTTGAAGCACGAAGAAGTTCGACTACATCAACCGCGTTGAGAAATGTTTCCAGTTACGGTCTATAAGGGTACGCAGACACACTCTCCCCCTTGTTGCCATGCATTTTCATGGATAGATCATTGCGTGTGTGTAGAATTTTTTTGTTTTCCATGCAACATTTCCCAACAATGTCATCTACGCATAGACCTAGCTCGGATGCCACTGTTGGCGAACGTTGCATGGGAAACAAAAAATTTCCTATGCTCACCAAGATCAATCAAGGAGATGACCATCTACAAGAGGAGAGATTGGATCTACACACCCTTGTAGATTGCTAAGAGGAAGCATTAATAAATGCAGTTGATGTAGTCGAACGTCTTTGCGATCCAATCATGATCCATCCCGCGAACTCCGACCCAAGTGCCGAACGGATGGCACCTCCATGTTCAACACACGTACATCTTGATGATGCCTTCACCTCCTTGATCCAATGAGTGATGGTGAAGTAGTAGTTTGATTCCTCCGACAGCACGACGGCGTGGTGGCAACGGTGGTGGAGAAATCTCAGCAGAGCTTCGCTAAGCACTACGGAGAAGAAGATGGCTATGAGGGAGAGGAGGAGCAGCGCCATGGCACGTATAGATGCATATAGGTGCGGCTGCCCTCTCTCTACCTCTCTATATATAGTGGGAATGGGGAGGAGGGGGTGTCCTAGATCCCATATAAGGGGGCAGCGGCTGTCGGTGTCAAAACCAGTGGATCACGGGTAGGGGGTCCCGAACTATGCATCGGAGGTTGATGGTAACAGGAGACAGGGGACACAATGTTTACCTAGGTTCGGGATCTCTCTATGGAGGTAATACCCTACTTCCTTACTGATTGATCTTGATGAATACGAGTATTACAAGAGTTGATTACCACGAGATCGTAATGGCTAAAACCCTAGAAGTCTAGCCTATGTGATTATGATTGTCGCTATGGACTAAACCCTCAGGTTTATATAGACACCAGAGGGAACTAGGGTTGTACAAAGTCGGATACATATAAAGGAAATAGTACATCCGGACGCCTACCTTGCCATCCATGCAAAGGAGAGTCCCATCCGGACACGGGTGAGATTCTTCGGTCTTGTATCTTCATAGCCCATCAGTCCGGCCCATGTCCAACAGGCCGGATGCTCGAGGACCCCTTAGTCCAGGACTCCCTCAGTAGCCCCTGAACTAGGCTTCAATGACGAGGTGTCCGGCGCGCAGATTGTCTTTGGCATTGCAGGGCAGGTTCCTCCTCTGAATACTCTGACACAGTCTTCGAGCACAACAAACATTTACGGATGTGCAAAACAAGTACCGCACACCACCGCAGAAGGTATAATATTTCACGAGCCCCATCTACTGACAACTTTTGTAACGTGACATCACGTCCCTGCCCGGTTATTATTTTGAACCGTTTCTTGGCCTGCCGCTCCATATTTCGAGATGTGGCTTTATTGGCACGTCTCGTCAAAGTGGAGATCATGTCCTCTTATTGCGGGATTCTCATCAATATGGGTATGGGTAATCCAACCGTGTCGCCTGCACGGCCCCTGGGGAATACGTGAGTTTCATGGTGAGTAGGGAGGCATTTGATATTCACTGCCTTTATAAGGAGATAAGGATTCATCTCTTCCACCCACGCCTTCTCTCTTCTCGCCTACCCACTCTCGAGCTCTAGTGGCCAAGTCCTCATCTTTTCTGCCCCAAGAAAGCACTCCAACCATGTCCGGAGCGCAAGGCAAGTGGATGGCCTCCACTGTCAAGGAGAAGGACATCACCCAACTTAGGGATGTTGGATATTTGGCCAAGGAGATTGCCCATCGGCTTCCTGCTAAGGGACAGATCGTCCCCACTCCAGAGCCCCATGAGAGGGTCGTGTTCATCCCACACTTCGTCCGTGGGCTGGAATTTCCTCTCCACCCATTCGTCCGCGGACTCATGTTCTACTATGGGCTGGATTTCCATGATCTGGCCCCCAGTTCCTTCCTCACCATCTCGGCGTTTATCGTCGTGTGTGAGGCCTTCCTCCACAACCCCCACTTCCTACTATGGTTGAAGACCTTCAATGAGAAGCCGAAGGTGGTGGGCGGCAAACACGCAGAATGCGGAGGCGCCATGGTGAGCAAAATGTGCAATGTCCCGTGGCCCAAAGGCACCTTAGTGGAGACCGTCAAGGGGTGGTAGAAGTTGTGGTTCTATGTCACTGAGCCCCGCGACGCTGCTTGGGCCGTGGCTCCCGAATTCAAATCCGGGGCCCCAATGCGGCTTACCTCCTGGCAGGAGAAGGGCCTAGATTGGTCTTTGTCGGACGAGTTGACATCACTTCAGACACGCATCAGGAGCATGATGGACAAGAACGTCAAGCTCGTCGATGTGATTCGGGTGATGCTAATTCACTGGATCCTTCCATGCGAGAATCGGGCTTGCCATCTATGGGAGTTCAATCTGGCCAAGCACAAGACCTTGCGACAATTCTTCAGAACTACGCACGAAGACATCTGGAAGGTGCCCTTCAAGGCCGACGAGACGTGGCCGGAGACAACCGAGGACTGTGGGCACGATTTGACCCATCCCGCCAGTCCGGTAAATTTTCCGTGCTTCAAGGCATATCCCTTTCTTGCTCTCTCAAGGAGGATGTCCCAACTTCCCTATTTTTCCTTTTCCGAGTTGGACAAAGAAGGCAGAGTGGATTCGGTGTTCGGCTACGCTGCCCGAGGAACCAGCCATCCCACTTTTGACGAAGATGCTGGTTCTGGTGCCCTACGTGGCGCCGGAGAAGAAGGCCAAGGGGACCAGAGGAGGCCTCCGTCCCAAGGGTACTTCGGACATGGCGTCCGAAGACGCTGAGACTCACTCCACCGTCGAAGACGACGAGGAGGAGGAAGAGGAAGAGGAGGAAGAAAGCAACTTCCCCCTCCCCGAGGGGGGAAAGAAGAGGGCGGCCTCCACAGATCTGGAAGCAGAGGAGTCCAAGAAGGGAAAGTCTTCCTTCATGGATAGCTCCATGTGGGACGTTGATAGCAGCCTAGAGCGGCGCCCTCGAAACAAGCCCCTGGCCGAATCATGAGTATCTGAAGACCCTGATGCATTCATATATCCTCCTCTTTCACTTTGCAATTCTGACATGTTGAATCATGCATTTGCAGTCCGGCTCGTTCCGCCCTCGAGCGATCCTCATCTTCGGGGAACTCGCTGGACCCGAAGGTGATGGATAGCGGGTCCCTTCCAATGGCCTCCTCTCCCAAGGCCATGGATAACGCCGAGGGGTTGTCCCGAAGGACCCCCGGGCAGGGAGAGATGCAGGAGGTCATCAGAACAGAGCCAGAGGGTGAGACCTCGGCCGTCGGACACATGGGGGAGCAGATCCCCATGGAGACTAGCGATGGGGGCCATGTCCAATTCGGCCCCTAGCCGAATATGGTCCCGAAGACCTATACGGCTCCGGAATCCGCAAGCAGCCTCCTTCATCAGAAGGAGGTGTGCCTATTCCACTGGTGACCTTTGTCCAACCAGAGGCGCCGGATACTCTACTAGAAGCGCTGCGAAGCGCTTCCATCGTTGAGGAACACCGTACCCTCATGGGTGTGGTGATTGAAAAGATTCAGTCTGCAAAAAGCGGACTGACCGAAGCCTGCGCGAGCCTTCTAACAGGCTTTGAGGTAAGCGATGCGTTTATGTGAAAAGAAAGTTAGAGTATAGATAGTAGCCCCTGAGACTCTGTCCGATGTTCAGAAAGAAAAGCCGAACAACAGATCAAATAGTTTGTCACAGGAGACTAATCATATATGTCTTTGTGAATAAGCAGGCGTCGTTGCTTGCCGCGACTTCTCATGCTACCGAAGTCTCCGGACTGAAGTAGAGGCTTGAACGGACCGAGGAAGAGCTCAGCCGTGCGAAAAAGCAGCTGGAGGATACCCAAGGTATGCAATAATGTTGTGTATGTCCGGAAGGGATGAATGATGTAAGCTGATCATAGTGCCATGACATTTATTAGGGGCGGCGACCGAGGTGGAGGTCCTCAAGAAGGCGTTGGCTGATGCTAAGGAGAGAGCGGTAAAGGAAAAAGGCGCCCGAGAAAAGCATGAGGCCAGGGTTGGTGAGGTCCAGCATGAGCTCCAGGACGCAGTGAAGAAATGTGAGTCCTTGGAGTGCCAAAATGCGGACCAAGAGTCCGAACTCGCTAAGGCCCGCCAAAGTGCACAAGAGGCCCGGGCCGAAGCCCAAGGTGCCCTCCGGGAGATCCAAGAGGCCAAGAAGATCGCGGCGGGTAAGGCTTTTATTATGCAAAGCAAGTATGTGATCCAGAGATATCTTATGCTAACACGGATTTGGAGTTCTCCAGGGGCGTTTACGGATCTGTCCTGCAGTGTTTCTGACACTGTGGCATTCTTCCGAGTCGAAGAGGGGAGCTCAACGAAGAAGCTGTTCTGGTCGCAATATCTTGCGCGAGCACATCCGGTGGCTTTTAGCGACCAGTTGAAGCATAGGGTGGTCGAGCTGCATAGGGTGGCCGAACTGGCCATGAAGGATTTAATAATCCGGCTGTGGCCTGCAGAAGCTATACCCGGCAGCTACTTCGGCCTCGTGAAGCGGCTGGTGAATGCCTGCCCTCGGCTTGACGCCATCAAGCGGTCGGTCTACATAGAAGGTGCGCGAATGGCCTTCGCCCGTGTCAAGATACAATGGGCGAAGATGGACGCCGTTAAGCTCGCGACTGACGGACCGCCCGCGGGCAAGGAGCACCGCACGCCCGAGCGGTATTTTGAAGATGTTCTGAAGGGATCCCGCATTGTGGCGGAGCAATGTGCTAAGGACATTATTTTTGAATGAGTACTTTCATGTAATCCCGTCCTGTATGATGAAAACAAGGCTTGATATGTAATATAATGCTTTGCTGTTTGATTGTTTAAAGTTTTACCTCCTGTGCGGCCGTTTCATCAAGTCTGAGAGTTGGCCAGTCGTCGGCTTCAGCCCCCATGTAGGTAGTACGGGGGTGTTCGGGATGAATCTAAACATTCTTTATCCAAGGGTTTGGTCCTTAAAGGAGGTGTTTAGCACAACAAACCAGGCAATCGGACTATGTGGCTTTATTACCCTCACTTAGCCATTAGAGTTTGACAATGAAAATGTAGGCGCAGCCCCTAGTATCCAGACTAGGGTGATGTAAACACCTGATCGGATAAGAACCGATTCGTCACATAATGCGGGAAAAATTGCTAAAGATCTGAAACCTTCGAAGAACTGACTTGCTCACGCCGCATCATGACAGTCAGTTTTTGGCTTTCTCTACTGAGGTGCTCATCCGGATAAACCAGGACACAACCGTAGTAGTTCTCCCTTTACTACCCTAGCCGATATAGCGGAACGTAAGGTAGTAAGCGCAGGAGCCGGGCAACCCAACTTTGACCAAAGACATGATTCAGAGCCGATGCATATAATGCTAAATTCAGGGTGCCGAACTATACTGTAAAGGTGTTCGGACTTGTTGCCATAGTGTGGGGCACAATAAAGCCCCTGGCTGATTACGGCGTACCAAGGTGTACGGATGCAAATTAAAATAGCGAAAATAAGAAATAAAGAAGAAGCTAGTGCCACATATGTTGGGCCGCAAACTGTTTCCATTATAATTTTAATTAATACGTCAGAGCATACTTGAACAAAAAGTGCGAGAAGCAATAGTGGCTATTTAACATGCCAAGACCAAGGGGGAGCTGCATACGGGTCTTGAAAACAGGTAGAGTGATCGCCAAGAAGGACATCTAGAGATTCCCCCGCATGTCTGAGCTACTTGCCACCTTGGCGTGTCCGTCCTTCGAAAGGACCGATTTTGAGTCCGGCGAGAGGAGCCTGCGGAAAGGAAACTTGAAAAAAAGAAAAGTGAAAGTATGTGTGTCTAGGGGAGGTCAAGCCTTATTATGGATCACGATCTAGTTATGCCTCCGTCTATGCCCATGGTATTTTGAGTGCGTAGTTATGTATGCGTGGCGCGAACGCCGCCACTTGGTGTGGTCTGGGATGGAGGCTGAATTGCTAGTTGAGCTCTTGACGAGCTGGGCTGTCTTGGCGCATGGTAGTCTGGACTCATTTGATAGTGTCCGGGAGTATGGCTGCCGAATTAAGGTTCTGCTTGTGGAGGCTGCTCTCTACCTCTGCTGCCAGGGCAGCGGTGTGCTCCTCGGTACAGAGGGAGCGCTCTGTATTTCCATTGACTGTTATGACACCGCCTGGTATGGGCATCTTGAGCGTGAGATAAGCATAGTGCGGCACCGCATTGAATCAGGCAAATGCAATGCGTCCAAGCAGTGCATGATAACCATTGCAGAAGGGAACGATATCGAAGATTAACTCCTCGCTTCGGAAGTTGTTCGGCGATCCGAAGACGACCTCCAATGTGATTGAGCCCGAGCAGCGGGCCTCTACATCTGGTATAACACCTTTAAAGGTAGTTTTGCTGGGCTTGATCGTTGATGGGTCAATGCCCATTTTGCACACTGTATCCTGGTAAAGCAGGTTGAGGTTGTTGCCGCCGTCCATGAGGACTCGTGTGAGGTGAAATCCATCAATTATTGGGTAGAGGACCAGTGCATCTGACCCACCGTGACGGATATTGGTTAGATGGTCCCTACGATAGAAGGTGATCGGGCATGGCGACCATGGGTTGAATTTTTGGGCGACCGGCTCTAGCGCATAGACGTCCCTGAGCGAGCGTTTGCACTCCCTCTTGGGGATATGGGTGGCGTATATCATGTTTACCATTTTGATTTGAGGGGGAAACTTCTTCTGTCCCCCTGTGTTCGGTGGACGGGACTCCTCGTCGTCGTTCTTGCTTTGCGGCCCCTTCTCCTTGTCTTCGACATTTAACTTGCCGGCCTGTTTGAAGACCCAACAACTCCTATGGGTATGATTGGCTGGTTTATCAGGGATGCCATGGATCTAACATGGGAGATCGAGTATGCGATCCAAGCTAGAAGGGCCCTGATTATTTCTTTTATATGGCTTCTTCCGCTGACCGGACTTGGAGCCACTGAATCTAGCGTTGACCGCCGTGTCATCGGTATTATCACCATTGCTTCGATGCTTATGTCTGTTGCGTCGGGGCTTGCTGTTGCTATTTTCGGCTTCCGAAGTGCCAGGTTCGCTTGTATTGTTATTACTATGGGCTAGCCAGCTATCTTCGCCCGCGCAAAAGCGGGTCATAAGTGTCGTGAGGTCTGCCATGGACTTCGTCTTTTCTTGGCCGAGGTGTCGGGCGAGCCATTCATCCCAGATGCTATGTTTAAATGCCGCTAGGGCTTCGGCGTCCGAACAGTTAACGATCTGGTTCTTTTTGGTTAAGAATCTAGTCCAGAATTTCCTGGCTGACTCTCCGGGCTGTTGGATTATGTGACTTAAGTCGTCGGCATCCGGAGGACGAACGTATGTACCTTGGAAATTGTCAAGGAAGGCTTCTTCCAAGTCCTCCCAACTGCCAATAGAGTTTTTAGGCAGGCTGTTCAGCCAGTGTCGGGCTGGCCCCTTGAGCTTTAGGGGGAGGTATTTGATGGCATGAAGATCATCGCCGTGGGCCATGTGAATATGGAGAATAAGGTCTTCAATCCATACCGCAGGATATGTGGTTCCATCATATTCAATATTCACGGGTTTGAACCCTTCTAGGAATTCATGTTCCATTACTTCATCAGTGAAGCAGAGGGGGTGTGCGGCGCCTCTATGTCGGGCCAGGTCACTGCGTAGTTCCGATGGAGTCCGTCTGCGGTTTTCGGCACGAACATAATTGTGCTTGCTGTGTTCGGCTTGATAGACGTCGTCGCGCGCCGAGGCACGCCCCCGTGATCCGTAGATCGATCTGGCCGAGCCTGCTTTATTCTTCAGGCCCTGTCAGAGATCATACGTGTATCCCTGAGCAGCTTTGTCTCTGCCTTGACGGTGAGGTAGTACTGGTTGGTGCTCGGCTTGGGTTGCCGCTTTGTCATGTGGTGGGTCAGCCGCATTGTGCGCTGATGGCATGGGCTCCAACTCCTCGTCATCGAATTGAGGTACTAATTTGCGCTTCGGATAACTTTTGAGTGGTCGCTTGAGGCCGTAATCCTCGGCTTCGAGGATGTTAGTCCATCTATCATTGAGCAGATCTTGATCAGCTTGAAGCTGTTGTTGCTTCTTTTTCAAGCTCCTTATAGTGGCTATCAGCCGGCGCTTGAAGCGCTCCTGCTCGAGATGCTCCTCAGGCACGATGAAATTCTCGGTGCCGAGGCTCGCCTCATCCTTGGAGAGTGAAGGTAATTACTGTTGAGGGAGTCCTGGATTAGGGGGTGTTTGGGTAGCCGGACTATACCTTCAGCCGGACTCCTGGACTATGAAGATACAAGATTGAAGACTTCGTCCCGTGTCCGGATGGGACTTTCCTTGGCATGTAAGGCAAGCTTGGCAATGCGGATATTCAAGATCTCCTACCATTGTAACCGACTCTATGTAACCCTAACCCTATCCGGTGTCTATATAAACCGGAGGGTTGTAGTCCATAGGCAATCAACTCCATATACAACAATCATACCATAGGCTAGCTTCTAGGGTTTAGCCTCCTTGATATCGTGGTAGATCTACTCTTGTACTACCCATATCATCAATATTAATCAAGCAGGACGTAGGGTTTTACCTCCATCAAGAGGGCCCGAACCTGGGTAAAACATCGTGTTCCCTGCCTCCTGTTACCATTCGGCCTAGACGCACAGTTCGGGACCCACTACGCGAGATCCGCCGGTTTTGACACCGACATTGGTGCTTTCATTGAGAGTTCCTCCGTGTCGTCGCCTTTAGGCCCGATGGCTCCTTTGATCATCAACAACGATGCGGTCCAGGGTGAGACTTTTCTCCCCGGACAGATCTTCGTCTTCGGCGGCTTCGCTCTGCGGGCCAATTCGCTCGGCCACCTGGAGCAGATCGAAAGCTACGCCCCTGGCCATCAAGTCAGGTTTGGAAGCTTAAACTACACGGCTAACATCCGCGGAGACTTGATCTTCGACGGGCTCGAGCCACGGCCAAGCGCGCCGCACTATCTCGAGGGGCATGATCTAGCTCTGCTCCCGGACAGTGTCCTGGAGGCCGCACACACATCGGTTCCGACCCCTAAATCGGAGCCTATTGCGCCAATCGAGGATGAGCGGTTGGACGTCACCTCGGGGGCTGCGATCCCGAAAGCGATCGAGCCGAACGCTAGCCCCGCACTCTGCACGACCCGTGACTCCGAGGATCCGGACTCCTCCCCGGACTCCGAACCCCCCGCGCCCCTGCCAATCGAATCCGATTGGGCGCCGATAATGGAGTTCACCGCCGCAGACATCTTTCAGCATTCGCCTTTTGGCGACATCCTGAATTCTCTTAAGTCTCTCTCTTTATCAGGAGAGCCCTGGCCGGACTACGGTCAGCGAGGGTGGGATACGGACGATGAGGAAATTCAAAGCCCACCCACCACCCACTTTGTAGCCACTGTCGACGATCTAACCGACATGCTTGACTTCAGCTCCGAAGACATCGACGGCATGGACGACGATGTAGGAGACGAACAGGAACCAGCACCTGTAGGGCGCTGGAAGGCCACCTCGTCATATGACATATATATGGTGGATACTCCAAAAGATGGAGATGGCGATGGAACAGTGGGGGATGACGCCCCCAAGAAACAGCCAAAGCGCCGGCGTCAGCGGCGCCGCTCTAAATCCCGCCAAAGCAAAAATGGTGATTCCGGCACGGGAGATAATACTACCCCGGATAGCGCCGAAGAACACCCACCTCAGCAAGATTCGGCACAGGAAGATGGAGAAGCCAGCCCTCATGAGAGAGCGGCAGACCGAGAGGTCGAGGATGATAACTATACGCCTCCCTCCGAAGACGAGGCAAGCCTCGATGACGACGAATTCGTCATACCATCAGACCCCGCCGAACAAGAGCGTTTTAAACGCAGGCTTTTAGCCACGGCAAGCAGCCTCAAGAAAAAGCAGCAACAGCTTAGAGCTGCCCAAGATTTGCTAGCTGACAGATGGACTGAAGTCCTTGCGGCCGAAGAGTATGAACTCGAACGCCCCTCCAAGAGTTACCCGAAGCGCAGGCCGCTACCCCGATCAGAGGAGGAAGCACCTACATCACCAGCGCATGACATGGCAGACCGGCCACCTCGCGGCCGCGACAGAGAGGCCTCTCGGCCCTCCACCCAAGCCATGCCCCGACGCCGCTCAACTAAGGCACGGGAAAATGCGCCAGACCTGCGAGACATACTGGAGGATAAGGCAAGACAAACAAGATCGATCTACGGATCGCGCAGGCGCCCTACGGCATGTGACAATGATCTTCACTCCGGATACAACAAATCCGGCCGGGCCGAACACAACAGACATAGCTCTTCCGAGCTGCGTCGTGATATAGCCCAGTACAGAGGCGCCGCACACCCGCTATGCTTCACGAATGAAGTAATGGATCATAAAATCCCAGAGGGTTTCAAACCCGTAAACATCGAATCATACGATGGCACAACAGATCCGGCGGTATGGATCGAGGATTATCTCCTTCACATCCACATGGCACGCGGCGATGATCTACACGCCATCAAATACCTCCCGCTCAAACTTAAAGGACCGGCCCGGCATTGGCTTAACAGCTTGCCAGCAGACTCAATCGGTTCTTGGGAGGACCTGGAAGCCGCATTCCTCGACAACTTCCAGGGCACTTACGTGCGACCACCGGATGCCGACGACTTAAGCCACATAATTCAGCAGCCAGAGGAATCGGCCAGACAATTCTGGACACGGTTCCTAACAAAGAAAAACCAGATAGTCGACTGTCCGGACGCAGAGGCCCTAGCAGCCTTCAAGCATAACATCCGCGACGAGTGGCTTGCCCGGCACCTGGGACAGGAAAAGCCGAAATCCATGGCAGCCCTCACGACACTCATGACCCGCTTTTGCGCGGGAGAAGACAGCTGGCTAGCTCGCAGTAACAACTTATCAAAGAACCCTGGTAATTCGGATACCAAGGACAAAAGTGGCAGGACACGTCGGAATAAGCAAAAACGCCGCGTTAGCAGCGACAGCAATGAAGACACGGCAGTCAATGCCGGATTCAAAGGCTATAAATCCGGTCAGCGGAAAAAGCCATTCAAAAAGAATACTCAGGGCCCGTCCAGTTTGGACCGAATACTCGATCGCTTGTGCCAGATACATGGCACCCCCGAAAGGCCAGCCAATCACACTAACAGGGATTGTTGGGTGTTCAAGCAGGCAGGCAAGTTAAGGGCCGAAAACAGAGACAAGGGGCTGCACAGCGACGACGAGGAGCCCAAGCCGCCGAACAACAATGGACAGAAGGGCTTTCCCCCACAAGTGCGGACGGTGAACATGATATACGCAACCCACATTCCCAAGCGGGAGCGGAAGCGTGCGCTACGGGACGTATACGCGATGGAGCCAGTCGCCCCAAAGTTCAACCCATGGTCCTCCTGCCCGATCACTTTTGATCGAAGGGACCATCCCACTAGCATCCGTCATGGCGGCTTCGCCGCATTGGTTCTCGACCCAATCATCGACGGATTTCATCTCACAAGAGTCCTCATGGACGGCGGCAGTAGCCTGAACCTGCTTTATCAGGATACAGTGCGGAAAATGGGCATAGATCCCTCAAGGATTAAGCCCACAAGAACGACCTTTAAAGGCGTTATACCAGGTGTAGAAGCCAACTGTACAGGCTCAGTAACACTTGACGTGGTCTTCGGATCCCCGGACAATTTCCGAAGCGAAGAGTTAATCTTCGATATAGTCCCGTTTCGCAGTGGCTATCACGCCCTGCTCGGACGAACCGCATTCGCAAAGTTCAATGCGGTGCCGCACTACGCATATCTCAAGCTCAAGATGCCAGGCCCTCGAGGAGTAATTACGGTCAACGGAAACACCGAACGCTCCCTCCGTACGGAGGAGCATACGGCGGCTCTCGCAGCGGAGGTACAAAGTAGCCTTCTCAGGCAATTCTCCAGTCCGGCCATTAAAAAGCCAGACACTGCCAAGCGCGCCCGGAGTAACCCACAGCAGGACCGCCTGGCACACTCTGAGCAAGCGTAGCAATGCGGCCCCAACCCCAGCTTTCGCGACATAGCGAAACCAGTACCTCGCGTACATAACTACGCCCTTGAAATACCATGGGCACAGGGGAAGGGGCACAATAACGGCACGCCCAAAATACGGCTTAAAACGTACTAGGGGCTGCCGGATTCTTTTTTTAATTTTTTCTTACTTTCAGGACTCCATACTTCGGACGACCTGTTCGGCAATTCGACTGCCGCACAAACGATGCAAGATCCAGGGAGGCAGACAAGCCATGCCGCATTATGGAACTCCCAGGTGGTCTCTGTTACGAGCGGTATACCTGTTTTAAATACAATTCCGCGGCCTGCCCCTGGTCAGGACATACTGAATAGTCCAATATCTTTTGCTTACCGCACTATTTGTATCGTTCGGCTTTGATAAATAGCCTCTCTATAAACAATGCTTAGCTTCTTGTCTATTTTTTGCATTATCTTCTTTTCACATTTATGTTTATTAAATGACATGATTGCACCCGTACACCATGGTACGGCAAACACGCCAGGGGCTTCAGTACCCCTCATAATGGTGTGAGAAGTCCGTACACTTTCACAAGTGCGGCACCCCGAACTTATAGCACTATATGCATCGGCTCCGAATCATGATTTGGGTCAATAGTTGGGTTTGCCCGGCTCCTATGTTTTGGTGCCTTACGTTCCGCTCTATCGGCTAAGGTAGCACTAGGAGAACCACTGCGATTGTGCCCCGGTTCAGCTGGGTTAAGCACCTCAGTGGAGAAAGCTAAAACTGACTGTCATGATGTGGCGAGAGACCGGTCGCTGTTCGAGAGGTTTTTCGAGTCCCTAAAGGCTTATGCCGCTTCGAGCGAGGAGCTGGCTTTGTCCGGCCAAGGCGTGGATAGCGCCCCGAACTCGGTCTTCCGAACTAGGGGCTTCGCTGAAATTTAAAATTATAGAGTTCTATGGCTAAGTGAGAGTGTTCAAGCATTATAGTCCGATTGCCTGGTTCGTTGTGCTGAGCGCCTCCCTCGAAGGACCCAACTATGGGAAAAAGAGCGCTCAGGTTTATCCCGAACACCCCAGCACTAGTGGCACGGGGGCAGAAGCCGACGACTGGCCATCTCTCAATTTTTGATAAACGGCCGCACAGAAAGTAATATTTTAAATTCAATAAGCATTGCTTAGCGCATATGAACAAGTTTTCAGCGCACAGGATAAACACGAGCGAGTTCATTCAAATATCACATCCTTGGTACATTCATCCGCCACAAGGCGGGCACCTGCAAGAACATCCTTGTAGTAGTTCTCGGGCTTGCGATGCTCCTTCCCCGGCGGCGGCCCGTCCTTCACAAGCTTCTCACCGTCCAGCTTACCCCAGTGCACCTTTGCACGGGCAAGGGCCCGACGGGCACCTTCGATGCAGACGGAGCGCTTGATGACCTCAAGCCTCGGACAGGCCTCCACCAGCCGCCGCACCAGCCCGAAATAGCTCCCAGGCAGGGCCTCTCCGGGCCACAGCCGAACTATGAAGCCCTTCATGGCCTGCTCGGCCGCCTTGTGGAGCTCGACCAGCTGTTTCAGCTGGTCGCTCAAGGGCACAGGGTGTCCGGCCTCAGAATACTGAGACCAGAACACCTTCTCCGTCGAGCTACCCTCTTCAGCTCGGTAGAATGTGGCGGCGTCGGATACGCTGCGGGGAAGATCTGTGAATGCCCCTGGAGAGCTCCGGATTCGGGTAAGTAACAGGTAGTTCACTTTTATATTTCTGCTTTGCATAAAGAATGCCTTACCCGCTGCTATCTTCCTCATCTCCTCCAACTCTTGGAGGGCCTTTTGGGCTTCAGCCTTGGCAGACTTGGTAGCCTCTAGGGCCGTTGCAAGCTCGGATGCTTGCGCCTTCGACTCCAGCTCCAAACTCTCATGTTTTTTCATGAGAGCCTGAAGCTCTTGCTGCACCTCGCCGACCTGAGACCCAAGTCTGTCTCGCTCGATGCGCTCCACGGCCGTTTTCTTTTCGGCCTCAGACAGCGCCTGCTTAAGGGTCGCCACCTCAGTCGTGGCCCCTACAATAAGTAGTACAATCCTGTTACTCTTTTTGCAATCAAGCCTTTTTATAGGCGCTTTTTCTGTAAGGTATTTCTTACCTTCTTCTTCCTCGAGCCGCCGCTTGGCAAGGCCGAGCTCTCGCTCGGTCCGCTCGAGGTCCTGCTTCAGGACACCCACCTCCGCAGTCAGTGCGGCAGTGGATAGCAGCGAAGCCTGCATACGCATATTGACTCTTTTTTTAGACTCCTGTGAAATTTAATAGATCCTCTATTCGGCTTTTCTTTCCGAATGCCAAACAAAGCATCAGGGGCTACTGTCTATGCGGTAATACTTTTACATATTTTTACTTACCTTGAAGCTTGTTAGAAGGCTAGCGCAAGCTTCAGTCAGTCCGCTTTTGGCGGACTAAACCTTCTGGATCACCGTACTCATAATAGTACAGTGCCCCTCGTGGATGGAGGCGTCGTCAAGCACCTCCAGTAGATTGTCCGGCACCTCCGATTGGACGGAGGCCGCCATCTCAGAAGGCTTGCTCCTCTTGGAAGGAGTTCGCCTACCACAGTCCGGAACTGTGGAAGATTCCGGCACGGTGTCTGGCACAAAGCCGGACTGAGAGCCCTGGGGAGCCTTATCCCCTTCACTCCCGGAGTCCGGGAGGTTGCCTTGCGGCTCCTCCGGGACCACTTCCTCCTGCCCCAGAGCTTGTCGCGACACCACTTCGGCGTCATCTGTAGTGCGGGGGGAGACAGCGCGCGGAACTGAGTTCACGTCCGATGAGTCCAGGGAGCCGCCCGACGATTCGTCCAATTCGGCCTGGGGCGGACTGCATAATTACATTCGACATTAGGGAAAGCTGTGCTACAAAGGAACATCATGAGTTACTCTGATATCCGAACTTATGATTTCGCCGGACGCTTGGCCCTATTTGGCCACTCCTCTTTCCCCTCTTCGGCGTTGGAGGCGTAGTCCAGCGAAGGGGTCGTCCTTTTCCTAGCCCCCTCGGCCACCCCCGTTGGGGCGGCCTTCCTCTTCTCTCGTCCCTCCGCTGGGGGGGGGAGAGTTTTCTTCTTCCTCCTCCTCATTTTCGCGGGAGGAGGGTGTCTCGGACTCGTCAGATGACGAGTCCGACACCACCATGTTGCGGGCACTCTTTCGAGTCCCCGTGGTCTTCTTCTTCTTGGCCTTCTTCTCCGGCACCACATAAGGCGCCGGAACCAGCAGCTTCGCTAGTAGAGCTGGGGCTGGGTCTTCAGGCAGCGGAGCCGGACAGTTAATCGGTCCGGATATCGCCCGCCAAGCCTGTCAAAGGTAAGGGAGTTTAGATCCCGCATAGAGTCAAACTATGAAAAAAGATTAACATCCTGTAAAAGGTGTAGATGGCATACCTCGCTAGCGTGACGCTGCGAGCTGTATCCGTGGTCCTCGGAAGCGGATGCGGGAGCCTCGACGCCCTTGAATAGCATCTTCCAGGCATCTTCGTACGTCGTGTCGAAGAGCCTGCTGAGGGTTTGATGCTGCGCCGGGTCGAACTCCCACAGATTAAAATCCCGTTGTTGGCACGGGAGGATCCGGCGGACGAGCATAACCTGGATTATATTAACAAGCCGGACTGGCTTGTTCACCAGGGACCGGATGCATGTTTGCAATCTGGTCACCTCTTTTTCGTCACCCCATGACAGGCCCGTCTCTTTCCAGGACATAAGCCGCGTGGAGGTCCGGATCGGAACTCGGGGGCTGCGGTCTATTCCGAATGACGCGGCTCGGTGATATAAAACCACCAGGATTGCCATCCCTTTAGGGTCTCCACGAAAGAGCCCTCGAACCATAGGACGTTGGCCATCTTGCCCGCCATGGCGCCTCCGCACTCCGCCTGGCTGCCGTGCACCACCTTGGGCTTGACGTTGAAGGTCTTGAGCCAGAGGCCGAAATGGGGGCGGACGCGGAGAAAAGCCTTGCAGACGACGATAAACGCCGAGATGTTGAGGATGAAGTTCGGAGCTAGATCGTGGAAATCTAGGCCGTAGTAGAACATGAGCCCCCGGACAAATGGTTGGAGTGGAAAACCCAGTCCGCGGAGGAAGTGGGGGAGAAATACTACCCTCTCATGGGGCCTTGGGGTGGGGAGAAGCTGCCCCTCTTCGGGAAGCCGGTGCGCGATGTCCTTGGACAGGTATCCGGCCTTCCTTAGCTTCTTGATTTTGCCCTCCGTGACGGAGGAGACCATCCACTTGCATCCCGCTCCGGACATTGCTAGAGAAGGTTGAGGTGGGAAGTGCGGGCTTGGGCGCTGGAGCTCGGGTGCGCAGGAGATGGATAGGCAAAGGAGGAAGAAGGCGTTGGTAAAAAGGTGGATCCTTGACCCCTTATATGGGCGGATGCGGTTGTGCGTCCCCACCTGCCTAGTAAAACTCACTTGCCTCCCAAGCGCCGTGATAAGTGGCGCGGTTGGGTTGCCCACGTTCGTATTGATGAGAATCCCGTAAAAGGGGGGGTACACGATCTCTGCTTTGACAAGACATGCCAAGGAAACCGCCTCGCAAAACAACGCTGAGGTGGAAAAGTGAAAATGATTCGAGTGAAGGACTTGGCTGTAGTGTGATGACGCACTGCGGAATACGTCAGCAGATTTGATTTGTGTTAATATTATTCTCTCTATGGCAATATGTGGAAGCTTATTTTGCAGAGCCGGACACTACTCTTGGTGTTTACAATCTTCTATGAAGGACTTGGAGGAGGAACCCGCCTTGCAATGCCGAAGACAATTTGCGCGCCGGACTCGTCGTCATTGAAGCCTGGTTCAGGGGCTATTGAGGGAGTCCTGGATTAGGGGGTGTTCGGGTAGCCGGACTATACCTTCAGCCGGACTCCTGGACTATGAAGATATAAGATTGAAGACTTCGTCCCGTGTCCAGATGGGACTTTCCTTGGCGTGGAAGGCAAGCTTGGCGATGCAGATATTCAAGATCTCCTACCATTGTAACCGACTCTATGTAACCCTAACCCTTTCCGGTGTCTATATAAACCGGAGGGTTGTAGTCCATAGACAATCAACTCCATATACAACAATCATACCATAGGCTAGCTTCTAGGGTTTAGCCTCCTTGATCTCGTGGTAGATCTACTCTTGTACTTCCCATATCATCAATATTAATCAAGCAGGACGTAGGGTTTTACCTCCATCAAGGGGGCCCGAACCTGGGTAAAACATCGTTTTCCCTGCCTCCTGTTACCATCCGGACTAGACGCACAGTTCGGGACCCACTACCCGAGATCCGCCGGTTTTGACACTGAAAACTGTCCTCCGAGTCTTCGTGCACGACCTGTTCATTAGGGCTAACTCACCCATCTTCCCGTTCGGCCTGTTCGGAAGCTGGCTCAACGGGGTCTTCATTGTCTCCGGCATCGTCTAGAGTATTGTTTTCTCCTGTGCCGGTATTGCTGTCTTTTTCACGGTGTGACTAGAGCGGCACCGCTGTTGTCGGCGCTTTGGCTGTATCGCAGGGGTTTTATCTTCCATTGGGTCTTCTTTGTCATTGCCGTTAACTTCTTTGGGTGTATCCAACATGTACACATCATAAGAGGAAGTGGTCGCCCAGCACCCGGTAAATGGCGGGTTTTGGGCGTTCTCCTCTTCGGCATCGTCGTCCATACCGTCGATGTCTCCGAGTCATAGTCAAGCATGTCGGTTAGATCTTCGATAGTGGCTATTAAGTGGGGGTGGGTAGGAAGCGAAATTCCCCGTCATCAGCCCCCGGTTCAAATCGGATATATTTCGGTTGTGAGTCGCCTGCTAAAGAGAGGGTTTTTAGTGAGTTTAGCACATCGCCTAGATGTGAGTGCTGGAAGATGTCCGCGGAACTGAATTCGATGATCGGCATTGGTAAGGCTTGGCAGATGCGGATGCGCGCAGTTCGGAGCCAGTGACCGCAGATGAATCTGGGGGTCCGGTGACGCAGATCCCGCTCGACGTGGGGTCTGTGCGCGGCTCCGACGCTGCCGAGTCTGCGGCTTTCGTGGCGGGGTCAAGCCTCCCGTCTTAATATGGTGCAACCTACTCCAGATCTAGGGCCAGAGCGCTTACATGCGCAATCTCCTGGGTATAGTTCGATGACATATCTAGGTCATGTTCATCGCGATGGCAGGGAGCGGCTTCCATGGGCTCAAACCCGTCGAAGATCAAGTCTCCGCGGATATCAGCGACGTAGTTCAAGCTTCCGAACCTGACCTGACGGCTAGTGGCGTAGTTGTCGATCTGCTCTAGATGGCCAAGCGTGTTGGCCCGCAGTGTGAAGCCGCCGAATACAAAGATCTGGCCAGGGAGAAAGGCACCCCCGGGCAGTGTTGTTGTAGATGATGGATGGACACATCAAACCTTCTGATGATGGCACAGCGGAACTCTCAATGAAAGCACCAATGTCAGTGTCAAAACCGGCGGATCTCGGGTAGGGGGTCCCGAACTGTGTGTCGAAGGTTGATGCTAACAGGAGATAGGGGACACAATGTTTACCCAGATTCGGGCCCTCTCTATGGAGGTAATACCCTACTTCCTTCTTGATTGATCTTGATGAATACGAGTATTACAAGAGTTGATCTACCACGAGATCGTAAAGGCTAAAACCCTAGAAGTCTAGCCTATGTGATTATGATTGTCACTATGGACTAAACCCTCCGTTTTATATAGACACCGGAGGGAACTAGGGCTGTACAAAATCGGTTACATAGAAAGGAAATAGTACACCCGGACGCCTAGCTTGCCATCCACACAAAGGACAGTCCCATCCGAACACAGGTGAGAGTCTTCGGTCTTGTATCTTCATAGCCCATCAGTCTGGCCCATGTCCAATATGCCGGACGCCCGACGACCCCTTAGTCCAGGACTCCCTCAGCGGCCACAAGGCAGATTGGGACACCCCCAAGGGAAATCCTAGGGTGGCTTGCCCCCCAAGCTAGGTGGAGGGAACCCTGGAGGGGGCGCCCCACCTCTCCTGGTTATGTGAGATGGGGTGAGGGGGGGTGCACAGCCCCTTAGTGGGCTGGTTTCCCCCTCCCCTTGGCCAATGAGGCCCCCCAACGCTTGTCGGGGCCTCCGAAACCCATTTCAGTCATGCTGGCCATCACCCGGTACCCCCGGAACATTGTCGGACTCCAATACCCTTCGTCCAATATATGAATCTTCACCTCCGGACCATTCTGGAGTTACTCGTCACATACGACATCTCATCCAGGACTCCAAACAACCTCCGATAACCACCATAATGACTCAACTATACTTATATCGTCACCAAACGTTAAGTGTGTAGACCCTGCGGGTTCGAGAACTATGCAGACATGGCTGAGAGACCTCTACGGTCAATAACCAATAGCGGGACCTAGATGCCCATATTGGTTCCCACATATGAAGGAAATATGCCCTAGAGGCAATAATAAAGTTATTATTTTATTTTTCCTTATTCATGATAAAGGTTTATTATTCATGCTAGAATTGTATTGATCAGAAACCTAAATACATGTGTGGATACATAAACAAATACGGTGTCCCTAGTAAGCCTCTACTAGACTAGCCCATTGATCAAAGATGGTTAAGGTTTCCTAACCATGGACATGTGTTGTCATTTGATAACGGGATCATATCATTAGGAGAATGATGTGATGGACAAGACCCATCCATTAGCTTAGCATAATGATCGTTTAGTTCATTGTTATTACTTTCTTCATGTCAAATACATATTCCTTCGACTATGAGATTATGCAACTCTAGCCTACTGGAGGAATACCTTGTGTGCTATCAAATGTCACAATGTAACTGGGTGATTATAAAGATGCTGTGCAGGTATCTCCGAAGGTGTTTGTTGAGTTGGCATAGATCGAGATTAGGATTTGTCACTCTAAGTTTCGGAGAGGTATCTCTGGGCCCTCTCAGTAATACACATCATAAGCTTGCAAGCAAACAACTAAGGAGTTGGTCACGAGGTTATGTATTATAGAATGAGTAAAGAGACGTGCCGGTAATGAGATTAAACTAGGTATGAAGATACCGACGGCCGAATCTCGGGCAAGTAACATACCGATAGACAAAGGGAATAACGTATGTTGTCCTAACGGTTCAACCGATAAAGATCTTCATAGAATATGTAGGAGCCAATATGAGCACCCAGGTTCCGCTATTGGTTATTGATCGGAGAGGTGTCTCGGTCATGTCTACATAGTTCTCGAACCCGTAGGGTCCGCATGCTTAATGTTCGATGGCGATATTGTATTATATGAGTTATGTGATTTAGTGATGGAATGTTGTTTGAGTCCCGGATAAGATCACGGACATGATGAGGAGTCTCAACATGGTCAAGAGGTAAAGATTGATATATAGGACGATAGTATTCGGACACCGGAAGTGTTACGGAATGTATTGGGTATTTATAGGAGTACCAGGGGGTTACCGGAACCCCTGGGAGGAATATATGGACCATATGGGCCATGAGAGGGGAGCACACCAGCCCACAAGGAGTGGCGCACCCCCCTATGGCAGGTGGCCGAATAGGAGAAGGAGAAGAGGGGGCTCAGCCCCCCTTCCTTCTCTCCTTCCCCCTTCATTTGTTTTTCGATGGAAGAAGGAAAGGGGGTGCCACTTGGGGAAACCCGAGGTAGGATTCATATCCTACTTGGGGCGCCGCCCGGGTGCTGATACGTTTCCATCGTATCTACTTTTCCAAACACTTTTGACCTTGTTTTGGACTCTAACCTGCATGATTTGAATGGAACTAACCCGGACCGGCGCTGTTTTCAGCAGAATTGCCATGGTGTTATTTTTGTGCAGAAATAAAAGTTCTCAGAATGACCTGAAACTTCACGGAGATATTTTTGGAATATATAAAAAATACTGGCGAAAGAATCAACGTCAGGGGGCCCACACCCTGTCCACAAGGGTGGGGGGCGCCCCCTGCCTCATAGGCCCCCTGATGCTTCACCGACCTCAACTCCGACTCTCTATATTCACGTTCGGGGAGAAAAAAATTTGGGAGAAGGATTCATCATGTTTTACAACACGGAGCCGCCGCCAAGCCCTAATCTCTCTCGGGAGGGCTGATCTAGAGTCCGTTCGGGGCTCCGGAGAGGGGAATCCGTCGCCATCGTCATCATCAACCTTCCTCCATCACCAATTTCACGATGCTCACCGCCGTGCGTGAGTAATTCCATCATAGGCTTGCTGGACGGTGATGGGTTGGATGAGATTTATCATGTAATCGAGTTAGTTTTGTTAGGCTTTGATCCCTAGTATCCATTATGTTCTGAGATTGATGTTGCTATGACTTTGCTATGCTTAATGCTTGTCACTAGGGCCCGAGTGCCATGATTTCAGAATCTGAACCTATTATGTTTTCATGAATATATGTGAGTTCTTGATCCTATTTTGCAAGTCAATAGTCGCCTACTATGTGTTATGATCCGGTAACCCCGAAGTGACAATAATCGAGACCACTTCCGGTGATGACTATAGTTTGAGGAGTTAATGTAT